>NW_028125149.1:0-147000 GCF_965194825.1 Balaenoptera physalus
AGGTTTTGCCGCTTTTCCTGTGCTTTAAAGGCGATTTGAATCTCCCTCCTGAAATCTGTTTCCTGCAATTCTGCCTTGCTTTCAAATCCTCTTCGTTGCCTTCCCTCAATATATTTGTGGACGAGAGTTATCATTTATAAGTCTGCAGGTTTGTGAATTGCAGTGCCCCTGAGCTCCATTTTTCAACTCGCTTTCTTGGGAGCTGGCCGCAAAAGCGCAGGATTGCTTCAGGCCCTATTCGGGTCCCGGGTGGCAGGCTGAGCCTGTGGTTAATTCTTCTTCCTGATGGGAAAATAGAGTGACCTGTGCCTGTCCCAACACCTAGAGCTAGTCTCTCATTGGTTCCCCCTCTTCTCGTTCATCCTCAGGACAAATTGCAACCTGTACGGAACAGGAGGTTAAAGGTGCTGATTCTCCAAGGAGGGAGATTGCTAGTAAAGCGGCTGGAATGGCGAACCCGAGCACAAGGAGATGAGAAATGAGGTGCGTTTTGGAAACCTTTCCCGATCACACGGTGTACCCTCTTCTGGGTTTCTCATGCCTGTTTTCGATGTAGGAATATGCCCTTGAACCTGGAGATTTGGGACACATGGGATGGGTACCACGCAGTATTACTTTAAAGGGTCTGCGTTTCCTCACCCAACCTCACCAAACCTCTCAGCCCCAAGAGTGTCCACCCTTATGTCTCAATCAGCTGTGGGTCTAGATATGGTCAATCCAGGTGGCATCACAGCCCCTGAACGAATTTTGTAAGAATTTCTCTCTCTTTCACTGTCTTTGTTTCACGGGTTTTTAAAAGTAATTGATTTTTATAATGGGGTTTAGCTGCTTTTCACTGCTGTGTTTATGCCGCTTTACACCCACTTGACTCACTTACAGAGAGATATCAATACATAGGTTTTAAGATTCTTACTAGTCAGATATATTCTTGGGCGGTGAATAGGGGGTGTTGAGTCCAATTCACTGAGCAAGGAGTAGGTCTTGCCTATTACCTATTGGGTTTATGGAACGGTATCTGAGCTAATTTGAAACCCTTGTTTTATGCATCACCCCACCTCACCTTTCCCGTTAAGCAGCCATAGTGTGTTTTCTAAACGTGTGACTCTGTTCTGCTTTGTAATTCAGTTCAAGGGTAGCGGTTTTTACATTCCCTCTATAAGTGATATCTTATGATAAGTGTGTTTTTCTGTGTGACTTATTTCACTTAGAATCGTCGTACCTAAACCCACTCATCATGCTGCTACTAGCCTTATGACGTTGATTTCATGGCTGAGTGATATTCCATTGTACATAAGGACCACAACTTCTTTATCCATTTTTCTCTTTCCTGGGATATTTAAGGTGTAACGAAGTGGAGGTTCTTGTCAACAGAGCAGCCCTAAACTTTGGGGTGCCTGTGTCTTGCTGATTTTTAGTTTTCCCAATTTATACGCCCATGAGTGGAAGTGCCCTATGCTCTCTAAGCTGAGTTTTTTAGATGTTTCAGGACACACCGTACCCTTCTCCAGAGTGGCTGTTGGCAATTCACATCCCGCCTATCAGCGTAGCCAGGCTCCCGTTTCTCCATGGCCTGTCCTGCATTTCTGGTTTTGACACTTTATTCAGCATGGCCCTTTTGACCGATGGGAAGCGAGACTTCTTTGTAGTGCTGATTTGCCTTTCCAGGTTGCTTGGTTGGCCAAAAAGGGCGGATGCGTTTTTTCCTGAACATATTCAGGAAAAAACGCATCCGCCCTTTTTGGCCAAGGGCATCAATGTCGAGGTTTTGCCGCTTTTCCTGTTCTTTAAAGGCGATTAGAATCTCCCTCCTGAAATCTGTTTCCTGCAATTCTGCCTTGCTTTCAAATCCTCTTCGTTGCCTTCCCTCAATATATTTGTGGACGAGAGTTATCATTTATAAGTCTGCAGTTTTGTGAATTGCAGTGCCCCTGAGCTCCATTTTTCAACACGCTTTCTTGGGAGCTGGCCGCAAAAGCGCAGGATTGCTTCAGGCCCTATTCAGGTCCCGGGCGGCAGGCTGAGCCTGTGGTTAATTCTTCTTCCTGATGGGAAAATAGAGTGACCTGTGCCTGTCCCAACACCTAGAGCTAGTCTCTCATTCGCTCCCCCTCTTCCCGTTCATCCTCAGGAAAATTTGCAACCTGTACGGAACAGGAGGTTAAAAGTGCTGATTCTCCAAGGAGGGAGATTGCTAGTAAAGCGGCTGGAATGGCGAACCCGAGCACAAGGAGATGAGAAATGAGGTGCGTTTTGGAAACCTTTCCCGATCACACGGTGTACCATCTTCTGGGTTTCTCATGCATGTTTTCGATGTAGGAAGATGCCCTTGAACCTGGAGATTTGGGACCCATGGGATGGGTACCACGCAGTGTTGCTTTAAAGGGTCTGCGTTTCCTCACCCAACCTCACCAAACCTCTCAGCCCCAAGAGTGTCCACCCTTATGTCTCAATCAGCTGTGGGTCTAGATATGGTCAATCCAGGTGGCATCACAGCCCCTGAACGAATTTTGTAAGAATTTCTCTCTCTTTCACTGTCTTTGTTTCACGGGTTTTTAAAAGTAATTGATTTTTATAATGGGGTTTAGCTGCTTTTCACTGCTGTGTTTATGCCGCTTTACACCCACTTGACTCACTTACAGAGAGATATCAATACATAGGTTTTAAGATTCTTACTATTCAGATATATTCTTGGGCGGTGAATAAGGGGTGTTGAGTCCAATTCTTTGAGCAAGGAGTAGGTCTTGTCTATTACATATTGGGTTTATGGAACGGTATCTGAGCTAATTTGAAACCGTTGTTTTATGCATCACCCCACCTCACCTATCCCGTTAAGCAGCCATAGTGTGTTTTCTAAACGTGTGACTCTGTTCTGCTTTGTAATTCAGTTCAAGGGTAGCGGTTTTTACATTCCCTTTATAAGTGATATCTTATGATAAGTGTGTTTTTCTGTGTGACTTATTTCACTTAGAATCGTCGTACCTAAACCCACTCATCATGCTGCTACTAGCCTTATGACGTTGATTTCATGGCTGAGTGATATTCCATTGTACATAAGGACCACAACTTCTTTATCCATTTTTCTCTTTCCTGGGATATTTAAGGTGTAACGAAGTGGAGGTTCTTGTCAACAGAGCAGCCCTAAACTTTGGGGTGCCTGTGTCTTGCTGATTTTTAGTTTTCCCAATTTATACGCCCATGAGTGGAAGTGCCCTATGCTCTCTAAGCTGAGTTTTTTAGATGTTTCAGGACACACCGTACCCTTCTCCAGAGTGGCTGTTGGCAATTCACATCCCGCCTATCAGCGTAGCCAGGCTCCCGTTTCTCCATGGCCTGTCCTGCATTTCTGGTTTTGACACTTTATTCAGCATGGCCCTTTTGACCGATGGGAAGCGAGACTTCTTTGTAGTGCTGATTTGCCTTTCCAGGTTGCTTGGTTGGCCAAAAAGGGCGGATGCGTTTTTTCCTGAACATATTCAGGAAAAAACGCATCCGCCCTTTTTGGCCAAGGGCATCAATGTCGAGGTTTTGCCGCTTTTCCTGTTCTTTAAAGGCGATTAGAATCTCCCTCCTGAAATCTGTTTCCTGCAATTCTGCCTTGCTTTCAAATCCTCTTCGTTGCCTTCCCTCAATATATTTGTGGACGAGAGTTATCATTTATAAGTCTGCAGGTTTGTGAATTGCAGTGCCCCTGAGCTCCATTTTTCAACTCGCTTTCTTGGGAGCTGGCCGCAAAAGCGCAGGATTGCTTCAGGCCCTATTCTGGTCCCGGTCGGCAGGCTGAGCCTGTGGTTAATTCTTCTTCCTGATGGGAAAATAGAGTGACCTGTGCCTGTCCCAACACCTAGAGCTAGTCTCTCATTCGTTCCCCCTCTTCCCGTTCATCCTCAGGACAAATTGCAACCTGTACGGAACAGGAGGTTAAAGGTGCTGATTCTCCAAGGAGGGAGATTGCTAGTAAAGCGGCTGGAATGGCGAACCCGAGCACAAGGAGATGAGAAATGAGGTGCGTTTTGGAAACCTTTCCCGATCACATGGTGTACCATCTTCTGGGTTTCTCATGCATGTTTTCGATGTAGGAAGATGCCCTTGAACCTGTAGATTTGGGACCCATGGGATGGGTACCACGCAGTGTTGCTTTAAAGGGTCTGCGTTTCCTCACCCAACCTCACCAAACCTCTCAGCCCCAAGAGTGTCCACCCTTATGTCTCAATCAGCTGTGGGTCTAGATATGGTCAATCCAGGTGGCATCACAGCCCCTGAACGAATTTTGTAAGAATTTCTCTCTCTTTCACTGTCTTTGTTTCACGGGTTTTTAAAAGTAATTGATTTTTATAATGGGGTTTAGCTGCTTTTCACTGCTGTGTTTATGCCGCTTTACACCCACTTGACTCACTTACAGAGAGATATCAATACATAGGTTTTAAGATTCTTACTATTCAGATATATTCTTGGGCGGTGAATAAGGGGTGTTGAGTCCAATTCTTTGAGCAAGGAGTAGGTCTTGTCTATTACATATTGGGTTTATGGAACGGTATCTGAGCTAATTTGAAACCGTTGTTTTATGCATCACCCCACCTCACCTATCCCGTTAAGCAGCCATAGTGTGTTTTCTAAACGTGTGACTCTGTTCTGTTTTGTAATTCAGTTCAAGGGTAGCTGTTTTTACATTCCCTCTATAAGTGATATCTTATGATAAGTGTCCTTTTCTGTGTGACTTATTTCACTTAGAATCGTCGTACCTAAATTCATTCATCATGCTGCTACTAGCCTTATGACGTTGATTTCATGGCTGAGTGATATTCCATTGTACATAAGGACCACAACTTCTTTATCCATTTTTCTCTTTCCTGGGATATTTAAGGTGTAACGAAGTGGAGGTTCTTGTCAACAGAGCAGCCCTAAACTTTGGGGTGCCTGTGTCTTGCTGATTTTTAGTTTTCCCAATTTATACGCCCATGAGTGGAAGTGCCCTATGCTCTCTTAGCTGAGTTTTTTAGATGTTTCAGGACACACCGTACCCTTCTCCAGAGTGGCTGTTGGCAATTTACATCCCGCCCATCAGCGTAGCCAGGCTCCCGTTTCTCCATGGCCTGTCCTGCATTTCTGGTTTTAACACTTTATTCAGCATGGCCCTTTTGACCGATGGGAAGCGAGACTTCTTTGTAGCGCTGATTTGCCTTTCCAGGTTGCTTGGTTGGCCAAAAAGGGCGGATGCGTTTTTTCCTGAATATATTCAGGAAAAAACGCATCCGCCCTTTTTGGCCAAGGGCATCATTGTCGAGGTTTTGCCGCTTTTCCTGTTCTTTAAAGGCGATTCGAATCTCCCTCCTGAAATCTGTTTCCTGCAATTCTGCCTTGCTTTCAAATCCTCTTCGTTGCCTTCCCTCAATATATTTGTGGACGAGAGTTATCATTTATACGTCTGCAGGTTTGTGAATTGCAGTGCCCCTGAGCTCCATTTTTCAACTCGCTTTCTTGGGAGCTGGCCGCAAAAGCGCAGGATTGCTTCAGGCACTATTCGGGTCCCGGACGGCAGGCTGAGCCTGTGGTTAATTCTTCTTCCTGATGGGAAAATAGAGTGACCTGTGCCTGTCCCAACACCTAGAGCTAGTCTCTCATTGGTTCCCCCTCTTCTCGTTCATCCTCAGGACAAATTGCAACCTGTACGGAACAGGAGGTTAAAGGTGCTGATTCTCCAAGGAGGGAGATTGCTAGTAAAGCGGCTGGAATGGCGAACCCGAGCACAAGGAGATGAGAAATGAGGTGCGTTTTGGAAACCTTTCCCGATCACACGGTGTACCCTCTTCTGGGTTTCTCATGCCTGTTTTCGATGTAGGAATATGCCCTTGAACCTGGAGATTTGGGACCCATGGGCTGGGTACCACGCAGTATTACTTTAAAGGGTCTGCGTTTCCTCACCCAACCTCACCAAACCTCTCAGCCCCAAGAGTGTCCACCCTTATGTCTCAATCAGCTGTGGGTCTAGATATGGTCAATCCAGGTGGCATCACAGCCCCTGAACGAATTTTGTAAGAATTTCTCTCTCTTTCACTGTCTTTGTTTCACGGGTTTTTAAAAGTAATTGATTTTTATAATGGGGTTTAGCTGCTTTTCACTGCTGTGTTTATGCCGCTTTACACCCACTTGACTCACTTACAGAGAGATATCAATACATAGGTTTTAAGATTCTTACTAGTCAGATATATTCTTGGGCGGTGAATAGGGGGTGTTGAGTCCAATTCACTGAGCAAGGAGTAGGTCTTGCCTATTACCTATTGGGTTTATGGAACGGTATCTGAGCTAATTTGAAACCCTTGTTTTATGCATCACCCCACCTCACCTTTCCCGTTAAGCAGCCATAGTGTGTTTTCTAAACGTGTGACTCTGTTCTGCTTTGTAATTCAGTTCAAGGGTAGCGGTTTTTACATTCCCTCTATAAGTGATATCTTATGATAAGTGTGTTTTTCTGTGTGACTTATTTCACTTAGAATCGTCGTACCTAAACCCACTCATCATGCTGCTACTAGCCTTATGACGTTGATTTCAAAGCTGAGTGATATTCCATTGTACATAAGGACCACAACTTCTTTATCCATTTTTCTCTTTCCTGGGATATTTAAGGTGTAACGAAGTGGAGGTTCTTGTCAACAGAGCAGCCCTAAACTTTGGGGTGCCTGTGTCTTGCTGATTTTTAGTTTTCCCAATTTATACGCCCATGAGTGGAAGTGCCCTATGCTCTCTAAGCTGAGTTTTTTAGATGTTTCAGGACACACCGTACCCTTCTCCAGAGTGGCTGTTGGCAATTCACATCCCGCCTATCAGCGTAGCCAGGCTCCCGTTTCTCCATGGCCTGTCCTGCATTTCTGGTTTTGACACTTTATTCAGCATGGCCCTTTTGACCGATGGGAAGCGAGACTTCTTTGTAGTGCTGATTTGCCTTTCCACGTTGCTTGGTTGGCCAAAAAGGGCGGATGCGTTTTTTCCTGAACATATTCAGGAAAAAACGCATCCGCCCTTTTTGGCCAAGGGCATCATTGTCGAGGTTTTGCCGCTTTTCCTGTTCTTTAAAGGCGATTAGAATCTCCCTCCTGAAATCTGTTTCCTGCAATTCTGCCTTGCTTTCAAATCCTCTTCGTTGCCTTCCCTCAATATATTTGTGGACGAGAGTTATCATTTATAAGTCTGCAGGTTTGTGAATTGCAGTGCCCCTGAGCTCCATTTTTCAACTCGCTTTCTTGGGAGCTGGCCGCAAAAGCGCAGGATTGCTTCAGGCCCTATTCTGGTCCCGGTCGGCAGGCTGAGCCTGTGGTTAATTCTTCTTCCTGATGGGAAAATAGAGTGACCTGTGCCTGTCCCAACACCTAGAGCTAGTCTCTCATTCGTTCCCCCTCTTCCCGTTCATCCTCAGGACAAATTGCAACCTGTACGGAACAGGAGGTTAAAGGTGCTGATTCTCCAAGGAGGGAGATTGCTAGTAAAGCGGCTGGAATGGCGAACCCGAGCACAAGGAGATGAGAAATGAGGTGCGTTTTGGAAACCTTTCCCGATCACATGGTGTACCATCTTCTGGGTTTCTCATGCATGTTTTCGATGTAGGAAGATGCCCTTGAACCTGTAGATTTGGGACCCATGGGATGGGTACCACGCAGTGTTGCTTTAAAGGGTCTGCGTTTCCTCACCCAACCTCACCAAACCTCTCAGCCCCAAGAGTGTCCACCCTTATGTCTCAATCAGCTGTGGGTCTAGATATGGTCAATCCAGGTGGCATCACAGCCCCTGAACGAATTTTGTAAGAATTTCTCTCTCTTTCACTGTCTTTGTTTCACGGGTTTTTAAAAGTAATTGATTTTTATAATGGGGTTTAGCTGCTTTTCACTGCTGTGTTTATGCCGCTTTACACCCACTTGACTCACTTACAGAGAGATATCAATACATAGGTTTTAAGATTCTTACTATTCAGATATATTCTTGGGCGGTGAATAAGGGGTGTTGAGTCCAATTCTTTGAGCAAGGAGTAGGTCTTGTCTATTACATATTGGGTTTATGGAACGGTATCTGAGCTAATTTGAAACCGTTGTTTTATGCATCACCCCACCTCACCTATCCCGTTAAGCAGCCATAGTGTGTTTTCTAAACGTGTGACTCTGTTCTGTTTTGTAATTCAGTTCAAGGGTAGCTGTTTTTACATTCCCTCTATAAGTGATATCTTATGATAAGTGTCCTTTTCTGTGTGACTTATTTCACTTAGAATCGTCGTACCTAAATCCACTCATCATGCTGCTACTAGCCTTATGACGTTGATTTCATGGCTGAGTGATATTCCATTGTACATAAGGACCACAACTTCTTTATCCATTTTTCTCTTTCCTGGGATATTTAAGGTGTAACGAAGTGGAGGTTCTTGTCAACAGAGCAGCCCTAAACTTTGGGGTGCCTGTGTCTTGCTGATTTTTAGTTTTCCCAATTTATACGCCCATGAGTGGAAGTGCCCTATGCTCTCTTAGCTGAGTTTTTTAGATGTTTCAGGACACACCGTACCCTTCTCCAGAGTGGCTGTTTGCAATTTACATCCCGCCCATCAGCGTAGCCAGGCTCCCGTTTCTCCATGGCCTGTCCTGCATTTCTGGTTTTAACACTTTATTCAGCATGGCCCTTTTGACCGATGGGAAGCGAGACTTCTTTGTAGCGCTGATTTGCCTTTCCAGGTTGCTTGGTTGGCCAAAAAGGGCGGATGCGTTTTTTCCTGAATATATTCAGGAAAAAACGCATCCGCCCTTTTTGGCCAAGGGCATCATTGTCGAGGTTTTGCCGCTTTTCCTGTTCTTTAAAGGCGATTCGAATCTCCCTCCTGAAATCTGTTTCCTGCAATTCTGCCTTGCTTTCAAATCCTCTTCGTTGCCTTCCCTCAATATATTTGTGGACGAGAGTTATCATTTATACGTCTGCAGGTTTGTGAATTGCAGTGCCCCTGAGCTCCATTTTTCAACTCGCTTTCTTGGGAGCTGGCCGCAAAAGCGCAGGATTGCTTCAGGCACTATTCGGGTCCCGGACGGCAGGCTGAGCCTGTGGTTAATTCTTCTTCCTGATGGGAAAATAGAGTGACCTGTGCCTGTCCCAACACCTAGAGCTAGTCTCTCATTGGTTCCCCCTCTTCTCGTTCATCCTCAGGACAAATTGCAACCTGTACGGAACAGGAGGTTAAAGGTGCTGATTCTCCAAGGAGGGAGATTGCTAGTAAAGCGGCTGGAATGGCGAACCCGAGCACAAGGAGATGAGAAATGAGGTGCGTTTTGGAAACCTTTCCCGATCACACGGTGTACCCTCTTCTGGGTTTCTCATGCCTGTTTTCGATGTAGGAATATGCCCTTGAACCTGGAGATTTGGGACCCATGGGCTGGGTACCACGCAGTATTACTTTAAAGGGTCTGCGTTTCCTCACCCAACCTCACCAAACCTCTCAGCCCCAAGAGTGTCCACCCTTATGTCTCAATCAGCTGTGGGTCTAGATATGGTCAATCCAGGTGGCATCACAGACCCTGAACGAATTTTGTAAGAATTTCTCTCTCTTTCACTGTCTTTGTTTCACGGGTTTTTAAAAGTAATTGATTTTTATAATGGGGTTTAGCTGCTTTTCACTGCTGTGTTTATGCCGCTTTACACCCACTTGACTCACTTACAGAGAGATATCAATACATAGGTTTTAAGATTCTTACTAGTCAGATATATTCTTGGGCGGTGAATAGGGGGTGTTGAGTCCAATTCACTGAGCAAGGAGTAGGTCTTGCCTATTACCTATTGGGTTTATGGAACGGTATCTGAGCTAATTTGAAACCCTTGTTTTATGCATCACCCCACCTCACCTTTCCCGTTAAGCAGCCATAGTGTGTTTTCTAAACGTGTGACTCTGTTCTGCTTTGTAATTCAGTTCAAGGGTAGCGGTTTTTACATTCCCTCTATAAGTGATATCTTATGATAAGTGTGTTTTTCTGTGTGACTTATTTCACTTAGAATCGTCGTACCTAAACCCACTCATCATGCTGCTACTAGCCTTATGACGTTGATTTCAAAGCTGAGTGATATTCCATTGTACATAAGGACCACAACTTCTTTATCCATTTTTCTCTTTCCTGGGATATTTAAGGTGTAACGAAGTGGAGGTTCTTGTCAACAGAGCAGCCCTAAACTTTGGGGTGCCTGTGTCTTGCTGATTTTTAGTTTTCCCAATTTATACGCCCATGAGTGGAAGTGCCCTATGCTCTCTAAGCTGAGTTTTTTAGATGTTTCAGGACACACCGTACCCTTCTCAAGAGTGGCTGTTGGCAATTCACATCCCGCCTATCAGCGTAGCCAGGCTCCCGTTTCTCCATGGCCTGTCCTGCATTTCTGGTTTTGACACTTTATTCAGCATGGCCCTTTTGACCGATGGGAAGCGAGACTTCTTTGTAGTGCTGATTTGCCTTTCCACGTTGCTTGGTTGGCCAAAAAGGGCGGATGCGTTTTTTCCTGAACATATTCAGGAAAAAACGCATCCGCCCTTTTTGGCCAAGGGCATCATTGTCGAGGTTTTGCCGCTTTTCCTGTTCTTTAAAGGCGATTAGAATCTCCCTCCTGAAATCTGTTTCCTGCAATTCTGCCTTGCTTTCAAATCCTCTTCGTTGCCTTCCCTCAATATATTTGTGGACGAGAGTTATCATTTATAAGTCTGCAGGTTTGTGAATTGCAGTGCCCCTGAGCTCCATTTTTCAACTCGCTTTCTTGGGAGCTGGCCGCAAAAGCGCAGGATTGCTTCAGGCCCTATTCTGGTCCCGGTCGGCAGGCTGAGCCTGTGGTTAATTCTTCTTCCTGATGGGAAAATAGAGTGACCTGTGCCTGTCCCAACACCTAGAGCTAGTCTCTCATTCGTTCCCCCTCTTCCCGTTCATCCTCAGGACAAATTGCAACCTGTACGGAACAGGAGGTTAAAGGTGCTGATTCTCCAAGGAGGGAGATTGCTAGTAAAGCGGCTGGAATGGCGAACCCGAGCACAAGGAGATGAGAAATGAGGTGCGTTTTGGAAACCTTTCCCGATCACATGGTGTACCATCTTCTGGGTTTCTCATGCATGTTTTCGATGTAGGAAGATGCCCTTGAACCTGTAGATTTGGGACCCATGGGATGGGTACCACGCAGTGTTGCTTTAAAGGGTCTGCGTTTCCTCACCCAACCTCACCAAACCTCTCAGCCCCAAGAGTGTCCACCCTTATGTCTCAATCAGCTGTGGGTCTAGATATGGTCAATCCAGGTGGCATCACAGCCCCTGAACGAATTTTGTAAGAATTTCTCTCTCTTTCACTGTCTTTGTTTCACGGGTTTTTAAAAGTAATTGATTTTTATAATGGGGTTTAGCTGCTTTTCACTGCTGTGTTTATGCCGCTTTACACCCACTTGACTCACTTACAGAGAGATATCAATACATAGGTTTTAAGATTCTTACTATTCAGATATATTCTTGGGCGGTGAATAAGGGGTGTTGAGTCCAATTCTTTGAGCAAGGAGTAGGTCTTGTCTATTACATATTGGGTTTATGGAACGGTATCTGAGCTAATTTGAAACCGTTGTTTTATGCATCACCCCACCTCACCTATCCCGTTAAGCAGCCATAGTGTGTTTTCTAAACGTGTGACTCTGTTCTGTTTTGTAATTCAGTTCAAGGGTAGCTGTTTTTACATTCCCTCTATAAGTGATATCTTATGATAAGTGTCCTTTTCTGTGTGACTTATTTCACTTAGAATCGTCGTACCTAAATCCACTCATCATGCTGCTACTAGCCTTATGACGTTGATTTCATGGCTGAGTGATATTCCATTGTACATAAGGACCACAACTTCTTTATCCATTTTTCTCTTTCCTGGGATATTTAAGGTGTAACGAAGTGGAGGTTCTTGTCAACAGAGCAGCCCTAAACTTTGGGGTGCCTGTGTCTTGCTGATTTTTAGTTTTCCCAATTTATACGCCCATGAGTGGAAGTGCCCTATGCTCTCTTAGCTGAGTTTTTTAGATGTTTCAGGACACACCGTACCCTTCTCCAGAGTGGCTGTTGGCAATTTACATCCCGCCCATCAGCATAGCCAGGCTCCCGTTTCTCCATGGCCTGTCCTGCATTTCTGGTTTTAACACTTTATTCAGCATGGCCCTTTTGACCGATGGGAAGCGAGACTTCTTTGTAGCGCTGATTTGCCTTTCCAGGTTGCTTGGTTGGCCAAAAAGGGCGGATGCGTTTTTTCCTGAATATATTCAGGAAAAAACGCATCCGCCCTTTTTGGCCAAGGGCATCATTGTCGAGGTTTTGCCGCTTTTCCTGTTCTTTAAAGGCGATTCGAATCTCCCTCCTGAAATCTGTTTCCTGCAATTCTGCCTTGCTTTCAAATCCTCTTCGTTGCCTTCCCTCAATATATTTGTGGACGAGAGTTATCATTTATACGTCTGCAGGTTTGTGAATTGCAGTGCCCCTGAGCTCCATTTTTCAACTCGCTTTCTTGGGAGCTGGCCGCAAAAGCGCAGGATTGCTTCAGGCACTATTCGGGTCCCGGACGGCAGGCTGAGCCTGTGGTTAATTCTTCTTCCTGATGGGAAAATAGAGTGACCTGTGCCTGTCCCAACACCTAGAGCTAGTCTCTCATTGGTTCCCCCTCTTCTCGTTCATCCTCAGGACAAATTGCAACCTGTACGGAACAGGAGGTTAAAGGTGCTGATTCTCCAAGGAGGGAGATTGCTAGTAAAGCGGCTGGAATGGCGAACCCGAGCACAAGGAGATGAGAAATGAGGTGCGTTTTGGAAACCTTTCCCGATCACACGGTGTACCCTCTTCTGGGTTTCTCATGCCTGTTTTCGATGTAGGAATATGCCCTTGAACCTGGAGATTTGGGACCCATGGGCTGGGTACCACGCAGTATTACTTTAAAGGGTCTGCGTTTCCTCACCCAACCTCACCAAACCTCTCAGCCCCAAGAGTGTCCACCCTTATGTCTCAATCAGCTGTGGGTCTAGATATGGTCAATCCAGGTGGCATCACAGACCCTGAACGAATTTTGTAAGAATTTCTCTCTCTTTCACTGTCTTTGTTTCACGGGTTTTTAAAAGTAATTGATTTTTATAATGGGGTTTAGCTGCTTTTCACTGCTGTGTTTATGCCGCTTTACACCCACTTGACTCACTTACAGAGAGATATCAATACATAGGTTTTAAGATTCTTACTAGTCAGATATATTCTTGGGCGGTGAATAGGGGGTGTTGAGTCCAATTCACTGAGCAAGGAGTAGGTCTTGCCTATTACCTATTGGGTTTATGGAACGGTATCTGAGCTAATTTGAAACCCTTGTTTTATGCATCACCCCACCTCACCTTTCCCGTTAAGCAGCCATAGTGTGTTTTCTAAACGTGTGACTCTGTTCTGCTTTGTAATTCAGTTCAAGGGTAGCGGTTTTTACATTCCCTCTATAAGTGATATCTTATGATAAGTGTGTTTTTCTGTGTGACTTATTTCACTTAGAATCGTCGTACCTAAACCCACTCATCATGCTGCTACTAGCCTTATGACGTTGATTTCAAAGCTGAGTGATATTCCATTGTACATAAGGACCACAACTTCTTTATCCATTTTTCTCTTTCCTGGGATATTTAAGGTGTAACGAAGTGGAGGTTCTTGTCAACAGAGCAGCCCTAAACTTTGGGGTGCCTGTGTCTTGCTGATTTTTAGTTTTCCCAATTTATACGCCCATGAGTGGAAGTGCCCTATGCTCTCTAAGCTGAGTATTTTAGATGTTTCAGGACACACCGTACCCTTCTCAAGAGTGGCTGTTGGCAATTCACATCCCGCCTATCAGCGTAGCCAGGCTCCCGTTTCTCCATGGCCTGTCCTGCATTTCTGGTTTTGACACTTTATTCAGCATGGCCCTTTTGACCGATGGGAAGCGAGACTTCTTTGTAGTGCTGATTTGCCTTTCCACGTTGCTTGGTTGGCCAAAAAGGGCGGATGCGTTTTTTCCTGAACATATTCAGGAAAAAACGCATCCGCCCTTTTTGGCCAAGGGCATCATTGTCGAGGTTTTGCCGCTTTTCCTGTTCTTTAAAGGCGATTAGAATCTCCCTCCTGAAATCTGTTTCCTGCAATTCTGCCTTGCTTTCAAATCCTCTTCGTTGCCTTCCCTCAATATATTTGTGGACGAGAGTTATCATTTATAAGTCTGCAGTTTTGTGAATTGCAGTGCCCCTGAGCTCCATTTTTCAACTCGCTTTCTTGGGAGCTGGCCGCAAAAGCGCAGGATTGCTTCAGGCCCTATTCTGGTCCCGGTCGGCAGGCTGAGCCTGTGGTTAATTCTTCTTCCTGATGGGAAAATAGAGTGACCTGTGCCTGTCCCAACACCTAGAGCTAGTCTCTCATTCGTTCCCCCTCTTCCCGTTCATCCTCAGGACAAATTGCAACCTGTACGGAACAGGAGGTTAAAGGTGCTGATTCTCCAAGGAGGGAGATTGCTAGTAAAGCGGCTGGAATGGCGAACCCGAGCACAAGGAGATGAGAAATGAGGTGCGTTTTGGAAACCTTTCCCGATCACACGGTGTACCATCTTCTGGGTTTCTCATGCATGTTTTCGATGTAGGAAGATGCCCTTGAACCTGGAGATTTGGGACCCATGGGATGGGTACCACGCAGTGTTGCTTTAAAGGGTCTGCGTTTCCTCACCCAACCTCACCAAACCTCTCAGCCCCAAGAGTGTCCACCCTTATGTCTCAATCAGCTGTGGGTCTAGATATGGTCAATCCAGGTGGCATCACAGCCCCTGAACGAATTTTGTAAGAATTTCTCTCTCTTTCACTGTCTTTGTTTCACGGGTTTTTAAAAGTAATTGATTTTTATAATGGGGTTTAGCTGCTTTTCACTGCTGTGTTTATGCCGCTTTACACCCACTTGACTCACTTACAGAGAGATATCAATACATAGGTTTTAAGATTCTTACAATTCAGATATATTCTTGGGCGGTGAATAAGGGGTGTTGAGTCCAATTCTTTGAGCAAGGAGTAGGTCTTGTCTATTACATATTTGGTTTATGGAACGGTATCTGAGCTAATTTGAAACCGTTGTTTTATGCATCACCCCACCTCACCTATCCCGTTAAGCAGCCATAGTGTGTTTTCTAAACGTGTGACTCTGTTCTGTTTTGTAATTCAGTTCAAGGGTAGCTGTTTTTACATTCCCTCTATAAGTGATATCTTATGATAAGTGTCCTTTTCTGTGTGACTTATTTCACTTAGAATCGTCGTACCTAAATTCACTCATCATGCTGCTACTAGCCTTATGACGTTGATTTCATGGCTGAGTGATATTCCATTGTACATAAGGACCACAACTTCTCTATCCATTTTTCTCTTTCCTGGGATATTTAAAGTGTAACGAAGTGGAGGTTCTTGTCAACAGAGCAGCCCTAAACTTTGGGGTGCCTGTGTCTTGCTGATTTTTAGTTTTCCCAATTTATACGCCCATGAGTGGAAGTGCCCTATGCTCTCTAAGCTGAGTTTTTTAGATGTTTCAGGACACACCGTACACTTCTCCAGAGTGGCTGTTGGCAATTTACATCCCGCCCATCAGCGTAGCCAGGCTCTCGTTTCTCCATGGCCTGTCCTGCATTTCTGGTTTTGACACTTTATTCAGCATGGCCCTTTTGACCGATGGGAAGCGAGACTTCTTTGTAGCGCTGATTTGCCTTTCCAGGTCGCTTGGTTGGCCAAAAAGGGCGGATGCGTTTTTTCCTGCATATATTCAGGAAAAAACGCATCCACCCTTTTTGGCCAAGGGCATCATTGTCGAGGTTTTGCCGCTTTTCCTTTTCTTTAAAGGCGATTCGAATCTCCCTCCTGAAATCTGTTTCCTGCAATTCTGCCTTGCTTTCAAATCCTCTTCGTTGCCTTCCCTCAATATATTTGTGGACGAGAGTTATCATTTATAAGTCTGCAGGTTTGTGAATTGCAGTGCCCCTGAGCTCCATTTTTCAACTCGCTTTCTTGGGAGCTGGCCGCAAAAGCGCAGGATTGCTTCAGGCCCTATTCTGGTCCCGGTCGGCAGGCTGAGCCTGTGGTTAATTCTTCTTCCTGATGGGAAAATAGAGTGACCTGTGCCTGTCCCAACACCTAGAGCTAGTCTCTCATTGGTTCCCCCTCTTCCCGTTCATCCTCAGGACAAATTGCAACCTGTACGGAACAGGAGGTTAAAGGTGCTGATTCTCCAAGGAGGGAGATTGCTAGTAAAGCGGCTGGAATGGTGAACCTGAGCACAAGAAAGATGAGAAATGAGGTGCGTTTTGGAAACCTTTCCCGATCACACGGTGTACCATCTTCTGGGTTTCTCATGCATGTTTTCAATGTAGGAAGATGCCCTTGAACCTGGAGATTTGGGACCCATGGGATGGGTACCACGCAGTATTACTTTAAAGGGTCTGCGTTTCCTCACCCAACCTCACCAAACCTCTCAGCCCCAAGAGTGTCCACCCTTATGTCTCAATCAGCTGTGGGTCTAGATATGGTCAATCCAGGTGGCATCACAGCCCCTGAACGAATTTTGTAAGAATTTCTCTCTCTTTCACTGTCTTTGTTTCACGGGTTTTTAAAAGTAATTGATTTTTATAATGGGGTTTAGCTGCTTTTCACTGCTGTGTTTATGCCGCTTTACACCCACTTGACTCACTTACAGAGAGATATCAATACATAGGTTTTAAGATTCTTACTAGTCAGATATATTCTTGGGCGGTGAATAGGGGGTGTTGAGTCCAATTCACTGAGCAAGGAGTAGGTCTTGCCTATTACCTATTGGGTTTATGGAACGGTATCTGAGCTAATTTGAAACCCTTGTTTTATGCATCACCCCACCTCACCTTTCCCGTTAAGCAGCCATAGTGTGTTTTCTAAACGTGTGACTCTGTTCTGCTTTGTAATTCAGTTCAAGGGTAGCGGTTTTTACATTCCCTCTATAAGTGATATCTTATGATAAGTGTGTTTTTCTGTGTGACTTATTTCACTTAGAATCGTCGTACCTAAACCCACTCATCATGCTGCTACTAGCCTTATGACGTTGATTTCAAAGCTGAGTGATATTCCATTGTACATAAGGACCACAACTTCTTTATCCATTTTTCTCTTTCCTGGGATATTTAAGGTGTAACGAAGTGGAGGTTCTTGTCAACAGAGCAGCCCTAAACTTTGGGGTGCCTGTGTCTTGCTGATTTTTAGTTTTCCCAATTTATACGCCCATGAGTGGAAGTGCCCTATGCTCTCTAAGCTGAGTTTTTTAGATGTTTCAGGACACACCGTACCCTTCTCCAGAGTGGCTGTTGGCAATTCACATCCCGCCTATCAGCGTAGCCAGGCTCCCGTTTCTCCATGGCCTGTCCTGCATTTCTGGTTTTGACACTTTATTCAGCATGGCCCTTTTGACCGATGGGAAGCGAGACTTCTTTGTAGTGCTGATTTGCCTTTCCACGTTGCTTGGTTGGCCAAAAAGGGCGGATGCGTTTTTTCCTGAACATATTCAGGAAAAAACGCATCCGCCCTTTTTGGCCAAGGGCATCATTGTCGAGGTTTTGCCGCTTTTCCTGTTCTTTAAAGGCGATTAGAATCTCCCTCCTGAAATCTGTTTCCTGCAATTCTGCCTTGCTTTCAAATCCTCTTCGTTGCCTTCCCTCAATATATTTGTGGACGAGAGTTATCATTTATAAGTCTGCAGTTTTGTGAATTGCAGTGCCCCTGAGCTCCATTTTTCAACTCGCTTTCTTGGGAGCTGGCCGCAAAAGCGCAGGATTGCTTCAGGCCCTATTCTGGTCCCGGTCGGCAGGCTGAGCCTGTGGTTAATTCTTCTTCCTGATGGGAAAATAGAGTGACCTGTGCCTGTCCCAACACCTAGAGCTAGTCTCTCATTGGTTCCCCCTCTTCCCGTTCATCCTCAGGACAAATTGCAACCTGTACGGAACAGGAGGTTAAAGGTGCTGATTCTCCAAGGAGGGAGATTGCTAGTAAAGCGCCTGGAATGGCGAACCCGAGCACAAGGAGATGAGAAATGAGGTGCGTTTTGGAAACCTTTCCCGATCACACGGTGTACCATCTTCTGGGTTTCTCATGCATGTTTTCGATGTAGGAATATGCCCTTGAACCTGGAGATTTGGGACCCATGGGATGGGTACCACGCAGTGTTGCTTTAAAGGGTCTGCGTTTCCTCACCCAACCTCACCAAACCTCTCAGCCCCAAGAGTGTCCACCCTTATGTCTCAATCAGCTGTGGGTCTAGATATGGTCAATCCAGGTGGCATCACAGCCCCTGAACGAATTTTGTAAGAATTTCTCTCTCTTTCACTGTCTTTGTTTCACGGGTTTTTAAAAGTAATTGATTTTTATAATGGGGTTTAGCTGCTTTTCACTGCTGTGTTTATGCCGCTTTACACCCACTTGACTCACTTACAGAGAGATATCAATACATAGGTTTTAAGATTCTTACAATTCAGATATATACTTGGGCGGTGAATAAGGGGTGTTGAGTCCAATTCTTTGAGCAAGGAGTAGGTCTTGTCTATTACATATTGGGTTTATGGAACGGTATCTGAGCTAATTTGAAACCGTTGTTTTATGCATCACCCCACCTCACCTATCCCGTTAAGCAGCCATAGTGTGTTTTCTAAACGTGTGACTCTGTTCTGTTTTGTAATTCAGTTCAAGGGTAGCTGTTTTTACATTCCCTCTATAAGTGATATCTTATGATAAGTGTCCTTTTCTGTGTGACTTATTTCACTTAGAATCGTCGTACCTAAATCCACTCATCATGCTGCTACTAGCCTTATGACGTTGATTTCATGGCTGAGTGATATTCCATTGTACATAAGGACCACAACTTCTTTATCCATTTTTCTCTTTCCTGGGATATTTAAGGTGTAACGAAGTGGAGGTTCTTGTCAACAGAGCAGCCCTAAACTTTGGGGTGCCTGTGTCTTGCTGATTTTTAGTTTTCCCAATTTATACGCCCATGAGTGGAAGTGCCCTATGCTCTCTAAGCTGAGTTTTTTAGATGTTTCAGGACACACCGTACACTTCTCCAGAGTGGCTGTTGGCAATTTACATCCCGCCCATCAGCGTAGCCAGGCTCCCGTTTCTCCATGGCCTGTCCTGCATTTCTGGTTTTGACACTTTATTCAGCATGGCCCTTTTGACCGATGGGAAGCGAGACTTCTTTGTAGCGCTGATTTGCCTTTCCAGGTCGCTTGGTTGGCCAAAAAGGGCGGATGCGTTTTTTCCTGCATATATTCAGGAAAAAACGCATCCACCCTTTTTGGCCAAGGGCATCATTGTCGAGGTTTTGCCGCTTTTCCTTTTCTTTAAAGGCGATTCGAATCTCCCTCCTGAAATCTGTTTCCTGCAATTCTGCCTTGCTTTCAAATCCTCTTCGTTGCCTTCCCTCAATATATTTGTGGACGAGAGTTATCATTTATAAGTCTGCAGGTTTGTGAATTGCAGTGCCCCTGAGCTCCATTTTTCAACTCGCTTTCTTGGGAGCTGGCCGCAAAAGCGCAGGATTGCTTCAGGCCCTATTCTGGTCCCGGTCGGCAGGCTGAGCCTGTGGTTAATTCTTCTTCCTGATGGGAAAATAGAGTGACCTGTGCCTGTCCCAACACCTAGAGCTAGTCTCTCATTGGTTCCCCCTCTTCCCGTTCATCCTCAGGACAAATTGCAACCTGTACGGAACAGGAGGTTAAAGGTGCTGATTCTCCAAGGAGGGAGATTGCTAGTAAAGCGGCTGGAATGGTGAACCTGAGCACAAGAAAGATGAGAAATGAGGTGCGTTTTGGAAACCTTTCCCGATCACACGGTGTACCATCTTCTGGGTTTCTCATGCATGTTTTCAATGTAGGAAGATGCCCTTGAACCTGGAGATTTGGGACCCATGGGATGGGTACCACGCAGTATTACTTTAAAGGGTCTGCGTTTCCTCACCCAACCTCACCAAACCTCTCAGCCCCAAGAGTGTCCACCCTTATGTCTCAATCAGCTGTGGGTCTAGATATGGTCAATCCAGGTGGCATCACAGCCCCTGAACGAATTTTGTAAGAATTTCTCTCTCTTTCACTGTCTTTGTTTCACGGGTTTTTAAAAGTAATTGATTTTTATAATGGGGTTTAGCTGCTTTTCACTGCTGTGTTTATGCCGCTTTACACCCACTTGACTCACTTACAGAGAGATATCAATACATAGGTTTTAAGATTCTTACTAGTCAGATATATTCTTGGGCGGTGAATAGGGGGTGTTGAGTCCAATTCACTGAGCAAGAGTAGGTCTTGTCTATTACATATTGGGTTTATGGAACGGTATCTGAGCTAATTTGAAACCCTTGTTTTATGCATCACCCCACCTCACCTTTCACGTTAAGCAGCCATAGTGTGTTTTCTAAACGTGTGACTCTGTTCTGTTTTGTAATTCAGTTCAAGGGTAGCGGTTTTTACATTCCCTCGATAAGTGATACCTTATGATAAGTGTCCTTTTCTGTGTGACTTATTTCACTTAGAATCGTCGTACCGAAATACACTCATCATGCTGCTACTAGCCTTATGACGTTGATTTCATGGCTGAGTGATATTCCATTGTACATAAGGACCACAACTTCTTTATCCATTTTTCTCTTTCCTGGGATATTTAAGGTGTAACGAAGTGGAGGTTCTTGTCAACAGAGCAGCCCTAAACTTTGGGGTGCCTGTGTCTTGCTGATTTTTAGTTTTCCCAATTTATACGCCCATGAGTGGAAGTGCCCTATGCTCTCTAAGCTGAGTTTTTTAGATGTTTCAGGACACACCGTACCCTTCTCCAGAGTGGCTGTTGGCAATTTACATCCCGCCCATCAGCGTAGCCAGGCTCCCGTTTCTCCATGGCCTGTCCTGCATTTCTGGTTTTGACACTTTATTCAGCATGGCCCTTTTGACCTATGGGAAGCGAGACTTCTTTGTAGGGCTGATTTGCCTTTCCAGGTTGCTTGGTTGGCCAAAAAGGGCGGAAGCGTTTTTTCCTGAACACATTCAGGAAAAAACGCGTACGCCCTTTTTGGCCAAGGGCATCATTGTCGAGGTTTTGCCGCTTTTCCTGTTCTTTAAAGTCGATTCGAATCTCCCTTCTGAAATCTGTTTCCTGCAATTCTGCCTTGCTTTCAAATCCTCTTCGTTGCCTTCCCTCAATATATTTGTGGACGAGAGTTATCATTTATAAGTCTGCAGGTTTGTGAATTGCAGTGCCCCTGAGCTCCATTTTTCAACTCGCTTTCTTGGGAGCTGGCCGCAAAAGCGCAGGATTGCTTCAAGCCGTATTCGGGTCCGGGCGGCAGGCTGAGCCTGTGGTTAATTCTTCTTCCTGATGGGAAAATAGAGTGACCTGTGCCTGTCCCAACACCTAGAGCTAGTCTCTCATTGGTTCCCCCTCTTCCCGTTCATCCTCAGGACAAATTGCAACCTGTACAGAACAGGAGGTTAAAGGTGCTGATTCTCCAAGGAGGGAGATTGCTAGTAAAGCGGCTGGAATGGCGAACCCGAGCACAAGGAGATGAGAAATGAGGTGCGTTTTGGAAACCTTTCCCGATCACACGGTGTACCATCTTCTGGGTTTCTCATGCATGTTTTCGATGTAGGAAGATGCCTTTGAACCTGGAGATTTGGGACCCATGGGATGGGTACCACGCAGTATTGCTTTAAAGGGTCTGCGTTTCCTCACCCAACCTCACCAAACCTCTCAGCCCCAAGAGTGTCCACCCTTATGTCTCAATCAGCTGTGGGTCTAGATATGGTCAATCCAGGTGGCATCACAGCCCCTGAACGAATTTTGTAAGAATTTCTCTCTCGTTCACTGTCTTTGTTTCATGGGTTTTTAAAAGTAATTGATTTTTATAATGGGGTTTAGCTGCTTTTCACTGCTGTGTTTATGCCGCTTTACACCCACTTGACTCACTTACAGAGAGATATCAATACATAGGTTTTAAGATTCTTACTAGTCAGATATATTCTTGGGCGGTGAATAGGGGGTGTTGAGTCCAATTCACTGAGCAAGGAGTAGGTCTTGTCTATTACATATTGGGTTTATGGAACGGTATCTGAGCTAATTTGAAACCCTTGTTTTATGCATCACCCCACCTCACCTTTCCCGTTAAGCAGCCATAGTGTGTTTTCTAAACGTGTAACTCTGTTCTGTTTTGTAATTCAGTTCAAGGGTAGCGGTTTTTACATTCCCTCTATAAGTGATATCTTATGATAAGTGTCTTTTTCTGTGTGACTTATTTCACTTAGAATCGTCGTACCGAAATCCACTCATCATGCTGCTACTAGCCTTATGACGTTGATTTCATGGCTGAATGATATTCCATTGTACATATGGACCACAACTTCTTTATCCATTTTTCTCTTTCCTGGGATATTTAAGGTGTAACGAAGTGGAGGTTCTTGTCAACAGAGCAGCCCTAAAGTTTGGGGTGCCTGTGTCTTGCTGATTTTTAGTTTTCCCAATTTATACGCCCATGAGTGGAAGTGCCCTATGCTCTCTAAGCTGAGTTTTTTAGATGTTTCAGGACACACCGTACACTTCTCCAGAGTGGCTGTTGGCAATTTACATCCCGCCCATCAGCGTAGCCAGGCTCCCGTTTCTCCATGGCTTGTCCTTCATTTCTGGTTTTGACACTTTATTCAGCATGGCCCTTTTGACCGATGGGAAGCGAGACTTCTTTGTAGCGCTGATTTGCCTTTCCAGATTGCTTGGTTGGCCAAAAAGGGCAGATGCGTTTTTTCCTGAATATATTCAGGAAAAAACGAAACCGCCCTTTTTGGCCAAGGGCATCATTGTCGAGGTTTTGCCGCTTTTCCTGTTCTTTAAAGGCGATTCGAATCTCCCTCCTGAGATCTGTTTCCTGCAATTCTGCCTTGCTTTCAAATCCTCTTCGTTGCCTTCCCTCAATATATTTGTGGACGAGAGTTATCATTTATAAGTCTGCAGGTTTGTGAATTGCAGTGCCCCTGAGCTCCATTTTTCAACTCGCTTTCTTGGGAGCTGGCCGCAAAAGCGCAGGATTGCTTCAGGCCCTATTCGGGTCCCGGGCGGCAGGCTGAGCCTGTGGTTAATTCTTCTTCCTGATGGGAAAATAGAGTGACCTGTGCCTGTCCCAACACCTAGAGCTAGTCTCTCATTGGTTCCCCCTCTTCTCGTTCATCCTCAGGACAAATTGCAACCTGTACGGAACAGGAGGTTAAAGGTGCTGATTCTCCAAGGAGGGAGATTGCTAGTAAAGCGGATGGAATGGCGAACCCGAGCACAAGGAGATGAGAAATGAGGTGCGTTTTGGAAACCTTTCCCGATCACACGGTGTACCCTCTTCTGGGTTTCTCATGCCTGTTTTCGATGTAGGAATATGCCCTTGAACCTGGAGATTTGGGACCCATGGGATGGGTACCACGCAGTATTACTTTAAAGGGTCTGCGTTTCCTCACCCAACCTCACCAAACCTCTCAGCCCCAAGAGTGTCCACCCTTATGTCCCAATCAGCTGTGGGTCTAGATATGGTCAATCCAGGTAGCATCACAGCCCCTGAACGAATTTTGTAAGAATTTCTCTCTCTTTCACTGTCTTTGTTTCACGGGTTTTTAAAAGTAATTGATTTTTATAATGGGGTTTAGCTGCTTTTCACTGCTGTGTTTATGCCGCTTTACACCCACTTGACTCACTTACAGAGAGATATCAATACATAGGTTTTAAGATTCTTACAATTCAGATATATTCTTGGGCGGTGAATAAGGGGTGTTGAGTCCAATTCTTTGAGAAAGGAGTAGGTCTTGTCTATTACATATTGGGTTTATGGAACGGTATCTGAGCTAATTTGAAACCGTTGTTTTATGCATCACCCCACCTCACCTATCCCGTTAAGCAGCCATAGTGTGTTTTCTAAACGTGTGACTCTGTTCTGTTTTGTAATTCAGTTCAAGGGTAGCGGTTTTTACATTCCCTCTATAAGTGATATCTTATGATAAGTGTGTTTTTCTGTGTGACTTATTTCACTTAGAATCGTCGTACCTAAACCCACTCATCATGCTGCTACTAGCCTTATGACGTTGATTTCAAAGCTGAGTGATATTCCATTGTACATAAGGACCACAACTTCTTTATCCATTTTTCTCTTTCCTGGGATATTTAAGGTGTAACGAAGTGGAGGTTCTTGTCAACAGAGCAGCCCTAAACTTTGGGGTGCCTGTGTCTTGCTGATTTTTAGTTTTCCCAATTTATACGCCCATGAGTGGAAGTGCCCTATGCTCTCTAAGCTGAGTTTTTTAGATGTTTCAGGACACACCGTACCCTTCTCCAGAGTGGCTGTTGGCAATTCACATCCCGCCTATCAGCGTAGCCAGGCTCCCGTTTCTCCATGGCCTGTCCTGCATTTCTGGTTTTGACACTTTATTCAGCATGGCCCTTTTGACCGATGGGAAGCGAGACTTCTTTGTAGTGCTGATTTGCCTTTCCACGTTGCTTGGTTGGCCAAAAAGGGCGGATGCGTTTTTTCCTGAACATATTCAGGAAAAAACGCATCCGCCCTTTTTGGCCAAGGGCATCATTGTCGAGGTTTTGCCGCTTTTCCTGTTCTTTAAAGGCGATTAGAATCTCCCTCCTGAAATCTGTTTCCTGCAATTCTGCCTTGCTTTCAAATCCTCTTCGTTGCCTTCCCTCAATATATTTGTGGACGAGAGTTATCATTTATAAGTCTGCAGTTTTGTGAATTGCAGTGCCCCTGAGCTCCATTTTTCAACTCGCTTTCTTGGGAGCTGGCCGCAAAAGCGCAGGATTGCTTCAGGCCCTATTCTGGTCCCGGTCGGCAGGCTGAGCCTGTGGTTAATTCTTCTTCCTGATGGGAAAATAGAGTGACCTGTGCCTGTCCCAACACCTAGAGCTAGTCTCTCATTGGTTCCCCCTCTTCCCGTTCATCCTCAGGACAAATTGCAACCTGTACGGAACAGGAGGTTAAAGGTGCTGATTCTCCAAGGAGGGAGATTGCTAGTAAAGCGCCTGGAATGGCGAACCCGAGCACAAGGAGATGAGAAATGAGGTGCGTTTTGGAAACCTTTCCCGATCACACGGTGTACCATCTTCTGGGTTTCTCATGCATGTTTTCGATGTAGGAATATGCCCTTGAACCTGGAGATTTGGGACCCATGGGATGGGTACCACGCAGTGTTGCTTTAAAGGGTCTGCGTTTCCTCACCCAACCTCACCAAACCTCTCAGCCCCAAGAGTGTCCACCCTTATGTCTCAATCAGCTGTGGGTCTAGATATGGTCAATCCAGGTGGCATCACAGCCCCTGAACGAATTTTGTAAGAATTTCTCTCTCTTTCACTGTCTTTGTTTCACGGGTTTTTAAAAGTAATTGATTTTTATAATGGGGTTTAGCTGCTTTTCACTGCTGTGTTTATGCCGCTTTACACCCACTTGACTCACTTACAGAGAGATATCAATACATAGGTTTTAAGATTCTTACAATTCAGATATATACTTGGGCGGTGAATAAGGGGTGTTGAGTCCAATTCTTTGAGCAAGGAGTAGGTCTTGTCTATTACATATTGGGTTTATGGAACGGTATCTGAGCTAATTTGAAACCGTTGTTTTATGCATCACCCCACCTCACCTATCCCGTTAAGCAGCCATAGTGTGTTTTCTAAACGTGTGACTCTGTTCTGTTTTGTAATTCAGTTCAAGGGTAGCTGTTTTTACATTCCCTCTATAAGTGATATCTTATGATAAGTGTCCTTTTCTGTGTGACTTATTTCACTTAGAATCGTCGTACCTAAATCCACTCATCATGCTGCTACTAGCCTTATGACGTTGATTTCATGGCTGAGTGATATTCCATTGTACATAAGGACCACAACTTCTTTATCCATTTTTCTCTTTCCTGGGATATTTAAGGTGTAACGAAGTGGAGGTTCTTGTCAACAGAGCAGCCCTAAACTTTGGGGTGCCTGTGTCTTGCTGATTTTTAGTTTTCCCAATTTATACGCCCATGAGTGGAAGTGCCCTATGCTCTCTAAGCTGAGTTTTTTAGATGTTTCAGGACACACCGTACACTTCTCCAGAGTGGCTGTTGGCAATTTACATCCCGCCCATCAGCGTAGCCAGGCTCCCGTTTCTCCATGGCCTGTCCTGCATTTCTGGTTTTGACACTTTATTCAGCATGGCCCTTTTGACCGATGGGAAGCGAGACTTCTTTGTAGCGCTGATTTGCCTTTCCAGGTCGCTTGGTTGGCCAAAAAGGGCGGATGCGTTTTTTCCTGCATATATTCAGGAAAAAACGCATCCACCCTTTTTGGCCAAGGGCATCATTGTCGAGGTTTTGCCGCTTTTCCTTTTCTTTAAAGGCGATTCGAATCTCCCTCCTGAAATCTGTTTCCTGCAATTCTGCCTTGCTTTCAAATCCTCTTCGTTGCCTTCCCTCAATATATTTGTGGACGAGAGTTATCATTTATAAGTCTGCAGGTTTGTGAATTGCAGTGCCCCTGAGCTCCATTTTTCAACTCGCTTTCTTGGGAGCTGGCCGCAAAAGCGCAGGATTGCTTCAGGCCCTATTCTGGTCCCGGTCGGCAGGCTGAGCCTGTGGTTAATTCTTCTTCCTGATGGGAAAATAGAGTGACCTGTGCCTGTCCCAACACCTAGAGCTAGTCTCTCATTGGTTCCCCCTCTTCCCGTTCATCCTCAGGACAAATTGCAACCTGTACGGAACAGGAGGTTAAAGGTGCTGATTCTCCAAGGAGGGAGATTGCTAGTAAAGCGGCTGGAATGGTGAACCTGAGCACAAGAAAGATGAGAAATGAGGTGCGTTTTGGAAACCTTTCCCGATCACACGGTGTACCATCTTCTGGGTTTCTCATGCATGTTTTCAATGTAGGAAGATGCCCTTGAACCTGGAGATTTGGGACCCATGGGATGGGTACCACGCAGTATTACTTTAAAGGGTATGCGTTTCCTCACCCAACCTCACCAAACCTCTCAGCCCCAAGAGTGTCCACCCTTATGTCTCAATCAGCTGTGGGTCTAGATATGGTCAATCCAGGTGGCATCACAGCCCCTGAACGAATTTTGTAAGAATTTCTCTCTCTTTCACTGTCTTTGTTTCACGGGTTTTTAAAAGTAATTGATTTTTATAATGGGGTTTAGCTGCTTTTCACTGCTGTGTTTATGCCGCTTTACACCCACTTGACTCACTTACAGAGAGATATCAATACATAGGTTTTAAGATTCTTACTAGTCAGATATATTCTTGGGCGGTGAATAGGGGGTGTTGAGTCCAATTCACTGAGCAAGAGTAGGTCTTGTCTATTACATATTGGGTTTATGGAACGGTATCTGAGCTAATTTGAAACCCTTGTTTTATGCATCACCCCACCTCACCTTTCACGTTAAGCAGCCATAGTGTGTTTTCTAAACGTGTGACTCTGTTCTGTTTTGTAATTCAGTTCAAGGGTAGCGGTTTTTACATTCCCTCGATAAGTGATACCTTATGATAAGTGTCCTTTTCTGTGTGACTTATTTCACTTAGAATCGTCGTACCGAAATACACTCATCATGCTGCTACTAGCCTTATGACGTTGATTTCATGGCTGAGTGATATTCCATTGTACATAAGGACCACAACTTCTTTATCCATTTTTCTCTTTCCTGGGATATTTAAGGTGTAACGAAGTGGAGGTTCTTGTCAACAGAGCAGCCCTAAACTTTGGGGTGCCTGTGTCTTGCTGATTTTTAGTTTTCCCAATTTATACGCCCATGAGTGGAAGTGCCCTATGCTCTCTAAGCTGAGTTTTTTAGATGTTTCAGGACACACCGTACCCTTCTCCAGAGTGGCTGTTGGCAATTTACATCCCGCCCATCAGCGTAGCCAGGCTCCCGTTTCTCCATGGCCTGTCCTGCATTTCTGGTTTTGACACTTTATTCAGCATGGCCCTTTTGACCGATGGGAAGCGAGACTTCTTTGTAGGGCTGATTTGCCTTTCCAGGTTGCTTGGTTGGCCAAAAAGGGCGGAAGCGTTTTTTCCTGAACACATTCAGGAAAAAACGCGTACGCCCTTTTTGGCCAAGGGCATCATTGTCGAGGTTTTGCCGCTTTTCCTGTTCTTTAAAGTCGATTCGAATCTCCCTTCTGAAATCTGTTTCCTGCAATTCTGCCTTGCTTTCAAATCCTCTTCGTTGCCTTCCCTCAATATATTTGTGGACGAGAGTTATCATTTATAAGTCTGCAGGTTTGTGAATTGCAGTGCCCCTGAGCTCCATTTTTCAACTCGCTTTCTTGGGAGCTGGCCGCAAAAGCGCAGGATTGCTTCAAGCCGTATTCGGGTCCGGGCGGCAGGCTGAGCCTGTGGTTAATTCTTCTTCCTGATGGGAAAATAGAGTGACCTGTGCCTGTCCCAACACCTAGAGCTAGTCTCTCATTGGTTCCCCCTCTTCCCGTTCATCCTCAGGACAAATTGCAACCTGTACAGAACAGGAGGTTAAAGGTGCTGATTCTCCAAGGAGGGAGATTGCTAGTAAAGCGGCTGGAATGGCGAACCCGAGCACAAGGAGATGAGAAATGAGGTGCGTTTTGGAAACCTTTCCCGATCACACGGTGTACCATCTTCTGGGTTTCTCATGCATGTTTTCGATGTAGGAAGATGCCTTTGAACCTGGAGATTTGGGACCCATGGGATGGGTACCACGCAGTATTGCTTTAAAGGGTCTGCGTTTCCTCACCCAACCTCACCAAACCTCTCAGCCCCAAGAGTGTCCACCCTTATGTCTCAATCAGCTGTGGGTCTAGATATGGTCAATCCAGGTGGCATCACAGCCCCTGAACGAATTTTGTAAGAATTTCTCTCTCGTTCACTGTCTTTGTTTCATGGGTTTTTAAAAGTAATTGATTTTTATAATGGGGTTTAGCTGCTTTTCACTGCTGTGTTTATGCCGCTTTACACCCACTTGACTCACTTACAGAGAGATATCAATACATAGGTTTTAAGATTCTTACTAGTCAGATATATTCTTGGGCGGTGAATAGGGGGTGTTGAGTCCAATTCACTGAGCAAGGAGTAGGTCTTGTCTATTACATATTGGGTTTATGGAACGGTATCTGAGCTAATTTGAAACCCTTGTTTTATGCATCACCCCACCTCACCTTTCCCGTTAAGCAGCCATAGTGTGTTTTCTAAACGTGTAACTCTGTTCTGTTTTGTAATTCAGTTCAAGGGTAGCGGTTTTTACATTCCCTCTATAAGTGATATCTTATGATAAGTGTCTTTTTCTGTGTGACTTATTTCACTTAGAATCGTCGTACCGAAATCCACTCATCATGCTGCTACTAGCCTTATGACGTTGATTTCATGGCTGAGTGATATTCCATTGTACATATGGACCACAACTTCTTTATCCATTTTTCTCTTTCCTGGGATATTTAAGGTGTAACGAAGTGGAGGTTCTTGTCAACAGAGCAGCCATAAAGTTTGGGGTGCCTGTGTCTTGCTGATTTTTAGTTTTCCCAATTTATACGCCCATGAGTGGAAGTGCCCTATGCTCTCTAAGCTGAGTTTTTTAGATGTTTCAGGACACACCGTACACTTCTCCAGAGTGGCTGTTGGCAATTTACATCCCGCCCATCAGCGTAGCCAGGCTCCCGTTTCTCCATGGCTTGTCCTTCATTTCTGGTTTTGACACTTTATTCAGCATGGCCCTTTTGACCGATGGGAAGCGAGACTTCTTTGTAGCGCTGATTTGCCTTTCCAGATTGCTTGGTTGGCCAAAAAGGGCAGATGCGTTTTTTCCTGAATATATTCAGGAAAAAACGAAACCGCCCTTTTTGGCCAAGGGCATCATTGTCGAGGTTTTGCCGCTTTTCCTGTTCTTTAAAGGCGATTCGAATCTCCCTCCTGAGATCTGTTTCCTGCAATTCTGCCTTGCTTTCAAATCCTCTTCGTTGCCTTCCCTCAATATATTTGTGGACGAGAGTTATCATTTATAAGTCTGCAGGTTTGTGAATTGCAGTGCCCCTGAGCTCCATTTTTCAACTCGCTTTCTTGGGAGCTGGCCGCAAAAGCGCAGGATTGCTTCAGGCCCTATTCGGGTCCCGGGCGGCAGGCTGAGCCTGTGGTTAATTCTTCTTCCTGATGGGAAAATAGAGTGACCTGTGCCTGTCCCAACACCTAGAGCTAGTCTCTCATTGGTTCCCCCTCTTCTCGTTCATCCTCAGGACAAATTGCAACCTGTACGGAACAGGAGGTTAAAGGTGCTGATTCTCCAAGGAGGGAGATTGCTAGTAAAGCGGATGGAATGGCGAACCCGAGCACAAGGAGATGAGAAATGAGGTGCGTTTTGGAAACCTTTCCCGATCACACGGTGTACCCTCTTCTGGGTTTCTCATGCCTGTTTTCGATGTAGGAATATGCCCTTGAACCTGGAGATTTGGGACCCATGGGATGGGTACCACGCAGTATTACTTTAAAGGGTCTGCGTTTCCTCACCCAACCTCACCAAACCTCTCAGCCCCAAGAGTGTCCACCGTTATGTCCCAATCAGCTGTGGGTCTAGATATGGTCAATCCAGGTAGCATCACAGCCCCTGAACGAATTTTGTAAGAATTTCTCTCTCTTTCACTGTCTTTGTTTCACGGGTTTTTAAAAGTAATTGATTTTTATAATGGGGTTTAGCTGCTTTTCACTGCTGTGTTTATGCCGCTTTACACCCACTTGACTCACTTACAGAGAGATATCAATACATAGGTTTTAAGATTCTTACAATTCAGATATATTCTTGGGCGGTGAATAAGGGGTGTTGAGTCCAATTCTTTGAGAAAGGAGTAGGTCTTGTCTATTACATATTGGGTTTATGGAACGGTATCTGAGCTAATTTGAAACCGTTGTTTTATGCATCACCCCACCTCACCTATCCCGTTAAGCAGCCATAGTGTGTTTTCTAAACGTGTGACTCTGTTCTGTTTTGTAATTCAGTTCAAGGGTAGCTGTTTTTACATTCCCTCTATAAGTGATATCTTATGATAAGTGTCCTTTTCTGTGTGACTTATTTCACTTAGAATCGTCGTACCTAAATTCACTCATCATGCTGCTACTAGCCTTATGACGTTGATTTCATGGCTGAGTGATATTCCATTGTACATAAGGACCACAACTTCTTTATCCATTTTTCTCTTTCCTGGGATATTTAAGGTGTAACGAAGTGGAGGTTCTTGTCAACAGAGCAGCCCTAAACTTTGGGGTGCCTGTGTCTTGCTGATTTTTATTTTTCCCAATTTATACGCCCATGAGTGGAAGTGCCCTATGCTCTCTAAGCTGAGTTTTTTAGATGTTTCAGGACACACCGTACACTTCTCCAGAGTGGCTGTTGGCAATTTACATCCCGCCCATCAGCGTAGCCAGGCTCCCGTTTCTCCATGGCCTGTCCTGCATTTCTGGTTTTGACACTTTATTCAGCATGGCCCTTTTGACCGATGGGAAGCGAGACTTCTTTGTAGCGCTGATTTGCCTTTCCAGGTCGCTTGGTTGGCCAAAAAGGGCGGATGCGTTTTTTCCTGCATATATTCAGGAAAAAACGCATCCACCCTTTTTGGCCAAGGGCATCATTGTCGAGGTTTTGCCGCTTTTCCTTTTCTTTAAAGGCGATTCGAATCTCCCTCCTGAAATCTGTTTCCTGCAATTCTGCCTTGCTTTCAAATCCTCTTCGTTGCCTTCCCTCAATATATTTGTGGACGAGAGTTATCATTTATAAGTCTGCAGGTTTGTGAATTGCAGTGCCCCTGAGCTCCATTTTTCAACTCGCTTTCTTGGGAGCTGGCCGCAAAAGCGCAGGATTGCTTCAGGCCCTATTCTGGTCCCGGTCGGCAGGCTGAGCCTGTGGTTAATTCTTCTTCCTGATGGGAAAATAGAGTGACCTGTGCCTGTCCCAACACCTAGAGCTAGTCTCTCATTGGTTCCCCCTCTTCCCGTTCATCCTCAGGACAAATTGCAACCTGTACGGAACAGGAGGTTAAAGGTGCTGATTCTCCAAGGAGGGAGATTGCTAGTAAAGCGGCTGGAATGGTGAACCTGAGCACAAGAAAGATGAGAAATGAGGTGCGTTTTGGAAACCTTTCCCGATCACACGGTGTACCATCTTCTGGGTTTCTCATGCATGTTTTCAATGTAGGAAGATGCCCTTGAACCTGGAGATTTGGGACCCATGGGATGGGTACCACGCAGTATTACTTTAAAGGGTCTGCGTTTCCTCACCCAACCTCACCAAACCTCTCAGCCCCAAGAGTGTCCACCCTTATGTCTCAATCAGCTGTGGGTCTAGATATGGTCAATCCAGGTGGCATCACAGCCCCTGAACGAATTTTGTAAGAATTTCTCTCTCTTTCACTGTCTTTGTTTCACGGGTTTTTAAAAGTAATTGATTTTTATAATGGGGTTTAGCTGCTTTTCACTGCTGTGTTTATGCCGCTTTACACCCACTTGACTCACTTACAGAGAGATATCAATACATAGGTTTTAAGATTCTTACTAGTCAGATATATTCTTGGGCGGTGAATAGGGGGTGTTGAGTCCAATTCACTGAGCAAGAGTAGGTCTTGTCTATTACATATTGGGTTTATGGAACGGTATCTGAGCTAATTTGAAACCCTTGTTTTATGCATCACCCCACCTCACCTTTCACGTTAAGCAGCCATAGTGTGTTTTCTAAACGTGTGACTCTGTTCTGTTTTGTAATTCAGTTCAAGGGTAGCGGTTTTTACATTCCCTCGATAAGTGATACCTTATGATAAGTGTCCTTTTCTGTGTGACTTATTTCACTTAGAATCGTCGTACCGAAATCCACTCATCATGCTGCTACTAGCCTTATGACGTTGATTTCATGGCTGAGTGATATTCCATTGTACATAAGGACCACAACTTCTTTATCCATTTTTCTCTTTCCTGGGATATTTAAGGTGTAACGAAGTGGAGGTTCTTGTCAACAGAGCAGCCCTAAACTTTGGGGTGCCTGTGTCTTGCTGATTTTTAGTTTTCCCAATTTATACGCCCATGAGTGGAAGTGCCCTATGCTCTCTAAGCTGAGTTTTTTAGATGTTTCAGGACACACCGTACCCTTCGCCAGAGTGGCTGTTGGCAATTTACATCCCGCCCATCAGCGTAGCCAGGCTCACGTTTCTCCATGGCCTGTCCTGCATTTCTGGTTTTGACACTTTATTCAGCATGGCCCTTTTGACCGATGGGAAGCGAGACTTCTTTGTAGGGCTGATTTGCCTTTCCAGGTTGCTTGGTTGGCCAAAAAGGGCGGAAGCGTTTTTTCCTGAACACATTCAGGAAAAAACGCGTACGCCCTTTTTGGCCAAGGGCATCATTGTCGAGGTTTTGCCGCTTTTCCTGTTCTTTAAAGTCGATTCGAATCTCCCACCTGAAATCTGTTTCCTGCAATTCTGCCTTGCTTTCAAATCCTCTTCGTTGCCTTCCCTCAATATATTTGTGGACGAGAGTTATCATTTATAAGTCTGCAGGTTTGTGAATTGCAGTGCCCCTGAGCTCCATTTTTCAACTCGCTTTCTTGGGAGCTGGCCGCAAAAGCGCAGGATTGCTTCAAGCCGTATTCGGGTCCGGGCGGCAGGCTGAGCCTGTGGTTAATTCTTCTTCCTGATGGGAAAATAGAGTGACCTGTGCCTGTCCCAACACCTAGAGCTAGTCTCTCATTGGTTCCCCCTCTTCCCGTTCATCCTCAGGACAAATTGCAACCTGTACGGAACAGGAGGTTAAAGGTGCTGATTCTCCAAGGAGGGAGATTGCTAGTAAAGCGGCTGGAATGGCGAACCCGAGCACAAGGAGATGAGAAATGAGGTGCGTTTTGGAAACCTTTCCCGATCACACGGTGTACCATCTTCTGGGTTTCTCATGCATGTTTTCGATGTAGGAAGATGCCTTTGAACCTGGAGATTTGGGACCCATGGGATGGGTACCACGCAGTATTGCTTTAAAGGGTCTGCGTTTCCTCACCCAACCTCACCAAACCTCTCAGCCCCAAGAGTGTCCACCCTTATGTCTCAATCAGCTGTGGGTCTAGATATGGTCAATCCAGGTGGCATCACAGTCCCTGAACGAATTTTGTAAGAATTTCTCTCTCGTTCACTGTCTTTGTTTCATGGGTTTTTAAAAGTAATTGATTTTTATAATGGGGTTTAGCTGCTTTTCACTGCTGTGTTTATGCCGCTTTACACCCACTTGACTCACTTACAGAGAGATATCAATACATAGGTTTTAAGATTCTTACTAGTCATATATATTCTTGGGCGGTGAATAGGGGGTGTTGAGTCCAATTCACTGAGCAAGGAGTAGGTCTTGTCTATTACATATTGGGTTTATGGAACGGTATCTGAGCTAATTTGAAACCCTTGTTTTATGCATCACCCCACCTCACCTTTCCCGTTAAGCAGCCATAGTGTGTTTTCTAAACGTGTAACTCTGTTCTGTTTTGTAATTCAGTTCAAGGGTAGCGGTTTTTACATTCCCTCTATAAGTGATATCTTATGATAAGTGTCTTTTTCTGTGTGACTTATTTCACTTAGAATCGTCGTACCGAAATACACTCATCATGCTGCTACTAGCCTTATGACGTTGATTTCATGGCTGAGTGATATTCCATTGTACATAAGGACCACAACTTCTTTATCCATTTTTCTCTTTCCTGGGATATTTAAGGTGTAACGAAGTGGAGGTTCTTGTCAACAGAGCAGCCCTAAACTTTGGGGTGCCTGTGTCTTGCTGATTTTTAGTTTTCCCAATTTATACGCCCATGAGTGGAAGTGCCCTATGCTCTCTAAGCTGAGTTTTTTAGATGTTTCAGGACACACCGTACCCTTCGCCAGAGTGGCTGTTGGCAATTTACATCCCGCCCATCAGCGTAGCCAGGCTCACGTTTCTCCATGGCCTGTCCTGCATTTCTGGTTTTGACACTTTATTCAGCATGGCCCTTTTGACCGATGGGAAGCGAGACTTCTTTGTAGGGCTGATTTGCCTTTCCAGGTTGCTTGGTTGGCCAAAAAGGGCGGAAGCGTTTTTTCCTGAACACATTCAGGAAAAAACGCGTACGCCCTTTTTGGCCAAGGGCATCATTGTCGAGGTTTTGCCGCTTTTCCTGTTCTTTAAAGTCGATTCGAATCTCCCACCTGAAATCTGTTTCCTGCAATTCTGCCTTGCTTTCAAATCCTCTTCGTTGCCTTCCCTCAATATATTTGTGGACGAGAGTTATCATTTATAAGTCTGCAGGTTTGTGAATTGCAGTGCCCCTGAGCTCCATTTTTCAACTCGCTTTCTTGGGAGCTGGCCGCAAAAGCGCAGGATTGCTTCAAGCCGTATTCGGGTCCGGGCGGCAGGCTGAGCCTGTGGTTAATTCTTCTTCCTGATGGGAAAATAGAGTGACCTGTGCCTGTCCCAACACCTAGAGCTAGTCTCTCATTGGTTCCCCCTCTTCCCGTTCATCCTCAGGACAAATTGCAACCTGTACGGAACAGGAGGTTAAAGGTGCTGATTCTCCAAGGAGGGAGATTGCTAGTAAAGCGGCTGGAATGGCGAACCCGAGCACAAGGAGATGAGAAATGAGGTGCGTTTTGGAAACCTTTCCCGATCACACGGTGTACCATCTTCTGGGTTTCTCATGCATGTTTTCGATGTAGGAAGATGCCTTTGAACCTGGAGATTTGGGACCCATGGGATGGGTACCACGCAGTATTGCTTTAAAGGGTCTGCGTTTCCTCACCCAACCTCACCAAACCTCTCAGCCCCAAGAGTGTCCACCCTTATGTCTCAATCAGCTGTGGGTCTAGATATGGTCAATCCAGGTGGCATCACAGTCCCTGAACGAATTTTGTAAGAATTTCTCTCTCGTTCACTGTCTTTGTTTCATGGGTTTTTAAAAGTAATTGATTTTTATAATGGGGTTTAGCTGCTTTTCACTGCTGTGTTTATGCCGCTTTACACCCACTTGACTCACTTACAGAGAGATATCAATACATAGGTTTTAAGATTCTTACTAGTCATATATATTCTTGGGCGGTGAATAGGGGGTGTTGAGTCCAATTCACTGAGCAAGGAGTAGGTCTTGTCTATTACATATTGGGTTTATGGAACGGTATCTGAGCTAATTTGAAACCCTTGTTTTATGCATCACCCCACCTCACCTTTCCCGTTAAGCAGCCATAGTGTGTTTTCTAAACGTGTAACTCTGTTCTGTTTTGTAATTCAGTTCAAGGGTAGCGGTTTTTACATTCCCTCTATAAGTGATATCTTATGATAAGTGTCTTTTTCTGTGTGACTTATTTCACTTAGAATCGTCGTACCGAAATCCACTCATCATGCTGCTACTAGCCTTATGACGTTGATTTCATGGCTGAGTGATATTCCATTGTACATATGGACCACAACTTCTTTATCCATTTTTCTCTTTCCTGGGATATTTAAGGTGTAACGAAGTGGAGGTTCTTGTCAACAGAGCAGCCCTAAAGTTTGGGGTGCCTGTGTCTTGCTGATTTTTAGTTTTCCCAATTTATACGCCCATGAGTGGAAGTGCCCTATGCTCTCTAAGCTGAGTTTTTTAGATGTTTCAGGACACACCGTACACTTCTCCAGAGTGGCTGTTGGCAATTTACATCCCGCCCATCAGCGTAGCCAGGCTCCCGTTTCTCCATGGCTTGTCCTTCATTTCTGGTTTTGACACTTTATTCAGCATGGCCCTTTTGACCGATGGGAAGCGAGACTTCTTTGTAGCGCTGATTTGCCTTTCCAGATTGCTTGGTTGGCCAAAAAGGGCAGATGCGTTTTTTCCTGAATATATTCAGGAAAAAACGAAACCGCCCTTTTTGGCCAAGGGCATCATTGTCGAGGTTTTGCCGCTTTTCCTGTTCTTTAAAGGCGATTCGAATCTCCCTCCTGAGATCTGTTTCCTGCAATTCTGCCTTGCTTTCAAATCCTCTTCGTTGCCTTCCCTCAATATATTTGTGGACGAGAGTTATCATTTATAAGTCTGCAGGTTTGTGAATTGCAGTGCCCCTGAGCTCCATTTTTCAACTCGCTTTCTTGGGAGCTGGCCGCAAAAGCGCAGGATTGCTTCAGGCCCTATTCGGGTCCCGGGCGGCAGGCTGAGCCTGTGGTTAATTCTTCTTCCTGATGGGAAAATAGAGTGACCTGTGCCTGTCCCAACACCTAGAGCTAGTCTCTCATTGGTTCCCCCTCTTCTCGTTCATCCTCAGGACAAATTGCAACCTGTACGGAACAGGAGGTTAAAGGTGCTGATTCTCCAAGGAGGGAGATTGCTAGTAAAGCGGATGGAATGGCGAACCCGAGCACAAGGAGATGAGAAATGAGGTGCGTTTTGGAAACCTTTCCCGATCACACGGTGTACCCTCTTCTGGGTTTCTCATGCCTGTTTTCGATGTAGGAATATGCCCTTGAACCTGGAGATTTGGGACCCATGGGATGGGTACCACGCAGTATTACTTTAAAGGGTCTGCGTTTCCTCACCCAACCTCACCAAACCTCTCAGCCCCAAGAGTGTCCACCCTTATGTCTCAATCAGCTGTGGGTCTAGATATGGTCAATCCAGGTAGCATCACAGCCCCTGAACGAATTTTGTAAGAATTTCTCTCTCTTTCACTGTCTTTGTTTCACGGGTTTTTAAAAGTAATTGATTTTTATAATGGGGTTTAGCTGCTTTTCACTGCTGTGTTTATGCCGCTTTACACCCACTTGACTCACTTACAGAGAGATATCAATACATAGGTTTTAAGATTCTTACTATTCAGATATATTCTTGGGCGGTGAATAAGGGGTGTTGAGTCCAATTCTTTGAGCAAGGAGTAGGTCTTGTCTATTACATATTGGGTTTATGGAACGGTATCTGAGCTAATTTGAAACCGTTGTTTTATGCATCACCCCACCTCACCTATCCCGTTAAGCAGCCATAGTGTGTTTTCTAAACGTGTGACTCTGTTCTGTTTTGTAATTCAGTTCAAGGGTAGCTGTTTTTACATTCCCTCTATAAGTGATATCTTATGATAAGTGTCCTTTTCTGTGTGACTTATTTCACTTAGAATCGTCGTACCTAAATTCATTCATCATGCTGCTACTAGCCTTATGACGTTGATTTCATGGCTGAGTGATATTCCATTGTACATAAGGACCACAACTTCTTTATCCATTTTTCTCTTTCCTGGGATATTTAAGGTGTAATGAAGTGGAGGTTCTTGTCAACAGAGCAGCCCTAAACTTTGGGGTGCCTGTGTCTTGCTGATTTTTAGTTTTCCCAATTTATACGCCCATGAGTGGAAGTGCCCTATGCTCTCTAAGCTGAGTTTTTTAGATGTTTCAGGACACACCGTACACTTCTCCAGAGTGGCTGTTGGCAATTTACATCCCGCCCATCAGCGTAGCCAGGCTCCCGTTTCTCCATGGCCTGTCCTGCATTTCTGGTTTTGACACTTTATTCAGCATGGCCCTTTTGACCGATGGGAAGCGAGACTTCTTTGTAGCGCTGATTTGCCTTTCCAGGTCGCTCGGTTGGTCAAAAAGGGCGGATGCGTTTTTTCCTGCATATATTCAGGAAAAAACGCATCCGCCATTTTTGGCCAATGGCATCATTGTCGAGGTTTTGCCGCTTTTCCTGTGCTTTAAAGGCGATTTGAATCTCCCTCCTGAAATCTGTTTCCTGCAATTCTGCCTTGCTTTCAAATCCTCTTCGTTGCCTTCCCTCAATATATTTGTGGACGAGAGTTATCATTTATAAGTCTGCAGGTTTGTGAATTGCAGTGCCCCTGAGCTCCATTTTTCAACTCGCTTTCTTGGGAGCTGGCCGCAAAAGCGCAGGATTGCTTCAGGCCCTATTCGGGTCCCGGGTGGCAGGCTGAGCCTGTGGTTAATTCTTCTTCCTGATGGGAAAATAGAGTGACCTGTGCCTGTCCCAACACCTAGAGCTAGTCTCTCATTGGTTCCCCCTCTTCTCGTTCATCCTCAGGACAAATTGCAACCTGTACGGAACAGGAGGTTAAAGGTGCTGATTCTCCAAGGAGGGAGATTGCTAGTAAAGCGGCTGGAATGGCGAACCCGAGCACAAGGAGATGAGAAATGAGGTGCGTTTTGGAAACCTTTCCCGATCACACGGTGTACCCTCTTCTGGGTTTCTCATGCCTGTTTTCGATGTAGGAATATGCCCTTGAACCTGGAGATTTGGGACACATGGGATGGGTACCACGCAGTATTACTTTAAAGGGTCTGCGTTTCCTCACCCAACCTCACCAAACCTCTCAGCCCCAAGAGTGTCCACCCTTATGTCTCAATCAGCTGTGGGTCTAGATATGGTCAATCCAGGTGGCATCACAGCCCCTGAACGAATTTTGTAAGAATTTCTCTCTCTTTCACTGTCTTTGTTTCACGGGTTTTTAAAAGTAATTGATTTTTATAATGGGGTTTAGCTGCTTTTCACTGCTGTGTTTATGCCGCTTTACACCCACTTGACTCACTTACAGAGAGATATCAATACATAGGTTTTAAGATTCTTACTAGTCAGATATATTCTTGGGCGGTGAATAGGGGGTGTTGAGTCCAATTCACTGAGCAAGGAGTAGGTCTTGCCTATTACCTATTGGGTTTATGGAACGGTATCTGAGCTAATTTGAAACCCTTGTTTTATGCATCACCCCACCTCACCTTTCCCGTTAAGCAGCCATAGTGTGTTTTCTAAACGTGTGACTCTGTTCTGCTTTGTAATTCAGTTCAAGGGTAGCGGTTTTTACATTCCCTCTATAAGTGATATCTTATGATAAGTGTGTTTTTCTGTGTGACTTATTTCACTTAGAATCGTCGTACCTAAACCCACTCATCATGCTGCTACTAGCCTTATGACGTTGATTTCATGGCTGAGTGATATTCCATTGTACATAAGGACCACAACTTCTTTATCCATTTTTCTCTTTCCTGGGATATTTAAGGTGTAACGAAGTGGAGGTTCTTGTCAACAGAGCAGCCCTAAACTTTGGGGTGCCTGTGTCTTGCTGATTTTTAGTTTTCCCAATTTATACGCCCATGAGTGGAAGTGCCCTATGCTCTCTAAGCTGAGTTTTTTAGATGTTTCAGGACACACCGTACCCTTCTCCAGAGTGGCTGTTGGCAATTCACATCCCGCCTATCAGCGTAGCCAGGCTCCCGTTTCTCCATGGCCTGTCCTGCATTTCTGGTTTTGACACTTTATTCAGCATGGCCCTTTTGACCGATGGGAAGCGAGACTTCTTTGTAGTGCTGATTTGCCTTTCCAGGTTGCTTGGTTGGCCAAAAAGGGCGGATGCGTTTTTTCCTGAACATATTCAGGAAAAAACGCATCCGCCCTTTTTGGCCAAGGGCATCAATGTCGAGGTTTTGCCGCTTTTCCTGTTCTTTAAAGGCGATTAGAATCTCCCTCCTGAAATCTGTTTCCTGCAATTCTGCCTTGCTTTCAAATCCTCTTCGTTGCCTTCCCTCAATATATTTGTGGACGAGAGTTATCATTTATAAGTCTGCAGTTTTGTGAATTGCAGTGCCCCTGAGCTCCATTTTTCAACACGCTTTCTTGGGAGCTGGCCGCAAAAGCGCAGGATTGCTTCAGGCCCTATTCAGGTCCCGGGCGGCAGGCTGAGCCTGTGGTTAATTCTTCTTCCTGATGGGAAAATAGAGTGACCTGTGCCTGTCCCAACACCTAGAGCTAGTCTCTCATTCGCTCCCCCTCTTCCCGTTCATCCTCAGGAAAAATTGCAACCTGTACGGAACAGGAGGTTAAAAGTGCTGATTCTCCAAGGAGGGAGATTGCTAGTAAAGCGGCTGGAATGGCGAACCCGAGCACAAGGAGATGAGAAATGAGGTGCGTTTTGGAAACCTTTCCCGATCACACGGTGTACCATCTTCTGGGTTTCTCATGCATGTTTTCGATGTAGGAAGATGCCCTTGAACCTGGAGATTTGGGACCCATGGGATGGGTACCACGCAGTGTTGCTTTAAAGGGTCTGCGTTTCCTCACCCAACCTCACCAAACCTCTCAGCCCCAAGAGTGTCCACCCTTATGTCTCAATCAGCTGTGGGTCTAGATATGGTCAATCCAGGTGGCATCACAGCCCCTGAACGAATTTTGTAAGAATTTCTCTCTCTTTCACTGTCTTTGTTTCACGGGTTTTTAAAAGTAATTGATTTTTATAATGGGGTTTAGCTGCTTTTCACTGCTGTGTTTATGCCGCTTTACACCCACTTGACTCACTTACAGAGAGATATCAATACATAGGTTTTAAGATTCTTACTATTCAGATATATTCTTGGGCGGTGAATAAGGGGTGTTGAGTCCAATTCTTTGAGCAAGGAGTAGGTCTTGTCTATTACATATTGGGTTTATGGAACGGTATCTGAGCTAATTTGAAACCGTTGTTTTATGCATCACCCCACCTCACCTATCCCGTTAAGCAGCCATAGTGTGTTTTCTAAACGTGTGACTCTGTTCTGCTTTGTAATTCAGTTCAAGGGTAGCGGTTTTTACATTCCCTTTATAAGTGATATCTTATGATAAGTGTGTTTTTCTGTGTGACTTATTTCACTTAGAATCGTCGTACCTAAACCCACTCATCATGCTGCTACTAGCCTTATGACGTTGATTTCATGGCTGAGTGATATTCCATTGTACATAAGGACCACAACTTCTTTATCCATTTTTCTCTTTCCTGGGATATTTAAGGTGTAACGAAGTGGAGGTTCTTGTCAACAGAGCAGCCCTAAACTTTGGGGTGCCTGTGTCTTGCTGATTTTTAGTTTTCCCAATTTATACGCCCATGAGTGGAAGTGCCCTATGCTCTCTAAGCTGAGTTTTTTAGATGTTTCAGGACACACCGTACCCTTCTCCAGAGTGGCTGTTGGCAATTCACATCCCGCCTATCAGCGTAGCCAGGCTCCCGTTTCTCCATGGCCTGTCCTGCATTTCTGGTTTTGACACTTTATTCAGCATGGCCCTTTTGACCGATGGGAAGCGAGACTTCTTTGTAGTGCTGATTTGCCTTTCCAGGTTGCTTGGTTGGCCAAAAAGGGCGGATGCGTTTTTTCCTGAACATATTCAGGAAAAAACGCATCCGCCCTTTTTGGCCAAGGGCATCAATGTCGAGGTTTTGCCGCTTTTCCTGTTCTTTAAAGGCGATTAGAATCTCCCTCCTGAAATCTGTTTCCTGCAATTCTGCCTTGCTTTCAAATCCTCTTCGTTGCCTTCCCTCAATATATTTGTGGACGAGAGTTATCATTTATAAGTCTGCAGGTTTGTGAATTGCAGTGCCCCTGAGCTCCATTTTTCAACTCGCTTTCTTGGGAGCTGGCCGCAAAAGCGCAGGATTGCTTCAGGCCCTATTCTGGTCCCGGTCGGCAGGCTGAGCCTGTGGTTAATTCTTCTTCCTGATGGGAAAATAGAGTGACCTGTGCCTGTCCCAACACCTAGAGCTAGTCTCTCATTCGTTCCCCCTCTTCCCGTTCATCCTCAGGACAAATTGCAACCTGTACGGAACAGGAGGTTAAAGGTGCTGATTCTCCAAGGAGGGAGATTGCTAGTAAAGCGGCTGGAATGGCGAACCCGAGCACAAGGAGATGAGAAATGAGGTGCGTTTTGGAAACCTTTCCCGATCACATGGTGTACCATCTTCTGGGTTTCTCATGCATGTTTTCGATGTAGGAAGATGCCCTTGAACCTGTAGATTTGGGACCCATGGGATGGGTACCACGCAGTGTTGCTTTAAAGGGTCTGCGTTTCCTCACCCAACCTCACCAAACCTCTCAGCCCCAAGAGTGTCCACCCTTATGTCTCAATCAGCTGTGGGTCTAGATATGGTCAATCCAGGTGGCATCACAGCCCCTGAACGAATTTTGTAAGAATTTCTCTCTCTTTCACTGTCTTTGTTTCACGGGTTTTTAAAAGTAATTGATTTTTATAATGGGGTTTAGCTGCTTTTCACTGCTGTGTTTATGCCGCTTTACACCCACTTGACTCACTTACAGAGAGATATCAATACATAGGTTTTAAGATTCTTACTATTCAGATATATTCTTGGGCGGTGAATAAGGGGTGTTGAGTCCAATTCTTTGAGCAAGGAGTAGGTCTTGTCTATTACATATTGGGTTTATGGAACGGTATCTGAGCTAATTTGAAACCGTTGTTTTATGCATCACCCCACCTCACCTATCCCGTTAAGCAGCCATAGTGTGTTTTCTAAACGTGTGACTCTGTTCTGTTTTGTAATTCAGTTCAAGGGTAGCTGTTTTTACATTCCCTCTATAAGTGATATCTTATGATAAGTGTCCTTTTCTGTGTGACTTATTTCACTTAGAATCGTCGTACCTAAATTCATTCATCATGCTGCTACTAGCCTTATGACGTTGATTTCATGGCTGAGTGATATTCCATTGTACATAAGGACCACAACTTCTTTATCCATTTTTCTCTTTCCTGGGATATTTAAGGTGTAACGAAGTGGAGGTTCTTGTCAACAGAGCAGCCCTAAACTTTGGGGTGCCTGTGTCTTGCTGATTTTTAGTTTTCCCAATTTATACGCCCATGAGTGGAAGTGCCCTATGCTCTCTTAGCTGAGTTTTTTAGATGTTTCAGGACACACCGTACCCTTCTCCAGAGTGGCTGTTGGCAATTTACATCCCGCCCATCAGCGTAGCCAGGCTCCCGTTTCTCCATGGCCTGTCCTGCATTTCTGGTTTTAACACTTTATTCAGCATGGCCCTTTTGACCGATGGGAAGCGAGACTTCTTTGTAGCGCTGATTTGCCTTTCCAGGTTGCTTGGTTGGCCAAAAAGGGCGGATGCGTTTTTTCCTGAATATATTCAGGAAAAAACGCATCCGCCCTTTTTGGCCAAGGGCATCATTGTCGAGGTTTTGCCGCTTTTCCTGTTCTTTAAAGGCGATTCGAATCTCCCTCCTGAAATCTGTTTCCTGCAATTCTGCCTTGCTTTCAAATCCTCTTCGTTGCCTTCCCTCAATATATTTGTGGACGAGAGTTATCATTTATACGTCTGCAGGTTTGTGAATTGCAGTGCCCCTGAGCTCCATTTTTCAACTCGCTTTCTTGGGAGCTGGCCGCAAAAGCGCAGGATTGCTTCAGGCACTATTCGGGTCCCGGACGGCAGGCTGAGCCTGTGGTTAATTCTTCTTCCTGATGGGAAAATAGAGTGACCTGTGCCTGTCCCAACACCTAGAGCTAGTCTCTCATTGGTTCCCCCTCTTCTCGTTCATCCTCAGGACAAATTGCAACCTGTACGGAACAGGAGGTTAAAGGTGCTGATTCTCCAAGGAGGGAGATTGCTAGTAAAGCGGCTGGAATGGCGAACCCGAGCACAAGGAGATGAGAAATGAGGTGCGTTTTGGAAACCTTTCCCGATCACACGGTGTACCCTCTTCTGGGTTTCTCATGCCTGTTTTCGATGTAGGAATATGCCCTTGAACCTGGAGATTTGGGACCCATGGGCTGGGTACCACGCAGTATTACTTTAAAGGGTCTGCGTTTCCTCACCCAACCTCACCAAACCTCTCAGCCCCAAGAGTGTCCACCCTTATGTCTCAATCAGCTGTGGGTCTAGATATGGTCAATCCAGGTGGCATCACAGCCCCTGAACGAATTTTGTAAGAATTTCTCTCTCTTTCACTGTCTTTGTTTCACGGGTTTTTAAAAGTAATTGATTTTTATAATGGGGTTTAGCTGCTTTTCACTGCTGTGTTTATGCCGCTTTACACCCACTTGACTCACTTACAGAGAGATATCAATACATAGGTTTTAAGATTCTTACTAGTCAGATATATTCTTGGGCGGTGAATAGGGGGTGTTGAGTCCAATTCACTGAGCAAGGAGTAGGTCTTGCCTATTACCTATTGGGTTTATGGAACGGTATCTGAGCTAATTTGAAACCCTTGTTTTATGCATCACCCCACCTCACCTTTCCCGTTAAGCAGCCATAGTGTGTTTTCTAAACGTGTGACTCTGTTCTGCTTTGTAATTCAGTTCAAGGGTAGCGGTTTTTACATTCCCTCTATAAGTGATATCTTATGATAAGTGTGTTTTTCTGTGTGACTTATTTCACTTAGAATCGTCGTACCTAAACCCACTCATCATGCTGCTACTAGCCTTATGACGTTGATTTCAAAGCTGAGTGATATTCCATTGTACATAAGGACCACAACTTCTTTATCCATTTTTCTCTTTCCTGGGATATTTAAGGTGTAACGAAGTGGAGGTTCTTGTCAACAGAGCAGCCCTAAACTTTGGGGTGCCTGTGTCTTGCTGATTTTTAGTTTTCCCAATTTATACGCCCATGAGTGGAAGTGCCCTATGCTCTCTAAGCTGAGTTTTTTAGATGTTTCAGGACACACCGTACCCTTCTCCAGAGTGGCTGTTGGCAATTCACATCCCGCCTATCAGCGTAGCCAGGCTCCCGTTTCTCCATGGCCTGTCCTGCATTTCTGGTTTTGACACTTTATTCAGCATGGCCCTTTTGACCGATGGGAAGCGAGACTTCTTTGTAGTGCTGATTTGCCTTTCCACGTTGCTTGGTTGGCCAAAAAGGGCGGATGCGTTTTTTCCTGAACATATTCAGGAAAAAACGCATCCGCCCTTTTTGGCCAAGGGCATCATTGTCGAGGTTTTGCCGCTTTTCCTGTTCTTTAAAGGCGATTAGAATCTCCCTCCTGAAATCTGTTTCCTGCAATTCTGCCTTGCTTTCAAATCCTCTTCGTTGCCTTCCCTCAATATATTTGTGGACGAGAGTTATCATTTATAAGTCTGCAGGTTTGTGAATTGCAGTGCCCCTGAGCTCCATTTTTCAACTCGCTTTCTTGGGAGCTGGCCGCAAAAGCGCAGGATTGCTTCAGGCCCTATTCTGGTCCCGGTCGGCAGGCTGAGCCTGTGGTTAATTCTTCTTCCTGATGGGAAAATAGAGTGACCTGTGCCTGTCCCAACACCTAGAGCTAGTCTCTCATTCGTTCCCCCTCTTCCCGTTCATCCTCAGGACAAATTGCAACCTGTACGGAACAGGAGGTTAAAGGTGCTGATTCTCCAAGGAGGGAGATTGCTAGTAAAGCGGCTGGAATGGCGAACCCGAGCACAAGGAGATGAGAAATGAGGTGCGTTTTGGAAACCTTTCCCGATCACATGGTGTACCATCTTCTGGGTTTCTCATGCATGTTTTCGATGTAGGAAGATGCCCTTGAACCTGTAGATTTGGGACCCATGGGATGGGTACCACGCAGTGTTGCTTTAAAGGGTCTGCGTTTCCTCACCCAACCTCACCAAACCTCTCAGCCCCAAGAGTGTCCACCCTTATGTCTCAATCAGCTGTGGGTCTAGATATGGTCAATCCAGGTGGCATCACAGCCCCTGAACGAATTTTGTAAGAATTTCTCTCTCTTTCACTGTCTTTGTTTCACGGGTTTTTAAAAGTAATTGATTTTTATAATGGGGTTTAGCTGCTTTTCACTGCTGTGTTTATGCCGCTTTACACCCACTTGACTCACTTACAGAGAGATATCAATACATAGGTTTTAAGATTCTTACTATTCAGATATATTCTTGGGCGGTGAATAAGGGGTGTTGAGTCCAATTCTTTGAGCAAGGAGTAGGTCTTGTCTATTACATATTGGGTTTATGGAACGGTATCTGAGCTAATTTGAAACCGTTGTTTTATGCATCACCCCACCTCACCTATCCCGTTAAGCAGCCATAGTGTGTTTTCTAAACGTGTGACTCTGTTCTGTTTTGTAATTCAGTTCAAGGGTAGCTGTTTTTACATTCCCTCTATAAGTGATATCTTATGATAAGTGTCCTTTTCTGTGTGACTTATTTCACTTAGAATCGTCGTACCTAAATCCACTCATCATGCTGCTACTAGCCTTATGACGTTGATTTCATGGCTGAGTGATATTCCATTGTACATAAGGACCACAACTTCTTTATCCATTTTTCTCTTTCCTGGGATATTTAAGGTGTAACGAAGTGGAGGTTCTTGTCAACAGAGCAGCCCTAAACTTTGGGGTGCCTGTGTCTTGCTGATTTTTAGTTTTCCCAATTTATACGCCCATGAGTGGAAGTGCCCTATGCTCTCTTAGCTGAGTTTTTTAGATGTTTCAGGACACACCGTACCCTTCTCCAGAGTGGCTGTTTGCAATTTACATCCCGCCCATCAGCGTAGCCAGGCTCCCGTTTCTCCATGGCCTGTCCTGCATTTCTGGTTTTAACACTTTATTCAGCATGGCCCTTTTGACCGATGGGAAGCGAGACTTCTTTGTAGCGCTGATTTGCCTTTCCAGGTTGCTTGGTTGGCCAAAAAGGGCGGATGCGTTTTTTCCTGAATATATTCAGGAAAAAACGCATCCGCCCTTTTTGGCCAAGGGCATCATTGTCGAGGTTTTGCCGCTTTTCCTGTTCTTTAAAGGCGATTCGAATCTCCCTCCTGAAATCTGTTTCCTGCAATTCTGCCTTGCTTTCAAATCCTCTTCGTTGCCTTCCCTCAATATATTTGTGGACGAGAGTTATCATTTATACGTCTGCAGGTTTGTGAATTGCAGTGCCCCTGAGCTCCATTTTTCAACTCGCTTTCTTGGGAGCTGGCCGCAAAAGCGCAGGATTGCTTCAGGCACTATTCGGGTCCCGGACGGCAGGCTGAGCCTGTGGTTAATTCTTCTTCCTGATGGGAAAATAGAGTGACCTGTGCCTGTCCCAACACCTAGAGCTAGTCTCTCATTGGTTCCCCCTCTTCTCGTTCATCCTCAGGACAAATTGCAACCTGTACGGAACAGGAGGTTAAAGGTGCTGATTCTCCAAGGAGGGAGATTGCTAGTAAAGCGGCTGGAATGGCGAACCCGAGCACAAGGAGATGAGAAATGAGGTGCGTTTTGGAAACCTTTCCCGATCACACGGTGTACCCTCTTCTGGGTTTCTCATGCCTGTTTTCGATGTAGGAATATGCCCTTGAACCTGGAGATTTGGGACCCATGGGCTGGGTACCACGCAGTATTACTTTAAAGGGTCTGCGTTTCCTCACCCAACCTCACCAAACCTCTCAGCCCCAAGAGTGTCCACCCTTATGTCTCAATCAGCTGTGGGTCTAGATATGGTCAATCCAGGTGGCATCACAGACCCTGAACGAATTTTGTAAGAATTTCTCTCTCTTTCACTGTCTTTGTTTCACGGGTTTTTAAAAGTAATTGATTTTTATAATGGGGTTTAGCTGCTTTTCACTGCTGTGTTTATGCCGCTTTACACCCACTTGACTCACTTACAGAGAGATATCAATACATAGGTTTTAAGATTCTTACTAGTCAGATATATTCTTGGGCGGTGAATAGGGGGTGTTGAGTCCAATTCACTGAGCAAGGAGTAGGTCTTGCCTATTACCTATTGGGTTTATGGAACGGTATCTGAGCTAATTTGAAACCCTTGTTTTATGCATCACCCCACCTCACCTTTCCCGTTAAGCAGCCATAGTGTGTTTTCTAAACGTGTGACTCTGTTCTGCTTTGTAATTCAGTTCAAGGGTAGCGGTTTTTACATTCCCTCTATAAGTGATATCTTATGATAAGTGTGTTTTTCTGTGTGACTTATTTCACTTAGAATCGTCGTACCTAAACCCACTCATCATGCTGCTACTAGCCTTATGACGTTGATTTCAAAGCTGAGTGATATTCCATTGTACATAAGGACCACAACTTCTTTATCCATTTTTCTCTTTCCTGGGATATTTAAGGTGTAACGAAGTGGAGGTTCTTGTCAACAGAGCAGCCCTAAACTTTGGGGTGCCTGTGTCTTGCTGATTTTTAGTTTTCCCAATTTATACGCCCATGAGTGGAAGTGCCCTATGCTCTCTAAGCTGAGTTTTTTAGATGTTTCAGGACACACCGTACCCTTCTCAAGAGTGGCTGTTGGCAATTCACATCCCGCCTATCAGCGTAGCCAGGCTCCCGTTTCTCCATGGCCTGTCCTGCATTTCTGGTTTTGACACTTTATTCAGCATGGCCCTTTTGACCGATGGGAAGCGAGACTTCTTTGTAGTGCTGATTTGCCTTTCCACGTTGCTTGGTTGGCCAAAAAGGGCGGATGCGTTTTTTCCTGAACATATTCAGGAAAAAACGCATCCGCCCTTTTTGGCCAAGGGCATCATTGTCGAGGTTTTGCCGCTTTTCCTGTTCTTTAAAGGCGATTAGAATCTCCCTCCTGAAATCTGTTTCCTGCAATTCTGCCTTGCTTTCAAATCCTCTTCGTTGCCTTCCCTCAATATATTTGTGGACGAGAGTTATCATTTATAAGTCTGCAGGTTTGTGAATTGCAGTGCCCCTGAGCTCCATTTTTCAACTCGCTTTCTTGGGAGCTGGCCGCAAAAGCGCAGGATTGCTTCAGGCCCTATTCTGGTCCCGGTCGGCAGGCTGAGCCTGTGGTTAATTCTTCTTCCTGATGGGAAAATAGAGTGACCTGTGCCTGTCCCAACACCTAGAGCTAGTCTCTCATTCGTTCCCCCTCTTCCCGTTCATCCTCAGGACAAATTGCAACCTGTACGGAACAGGAGGTTAAAGGTGCTGATTCTCCAAGGAGGGAGATTGCTAGTAAAGCGGCTGGAATGGCGAACCCGAGCACAAGGAGATGAGAAATGAGGTGCGTTTTGGAAACCTTTCCCGATCACATGGTGTACCATCTTCTGGGTTTCTCATGCATGTTTTCGATGTAGGAAGATGCCCTTGAACCTGTAGATTTGGGACCCATGGGATGGGTACCACGCAGTGTTGCTTTAAAGGGTCTGCGTTTCCTCACCCAACCTCACCAAACCTCTCAGCCCCAAGAGTGTCCACCCTTATGTCTCAATCAGCTGTGGGTCTAGATATGGTCAATCCAGGTGGCATCACAGCCCCTGAACGAATTTTGTAAGAATTTCTCTCTCTTTCACTGTCTTTGTTTCACGGGTTTTTAAAAGTAATTGATTTTTATAATGGGGTTTAGCTGCTTTTCACTGCTGTGTTTATGCCGCTTTACACCCACTTGACTCACTTACAGAGAGATATCAATACATAGGTTTTAAGATTCTTACAATTCAGATATATTCTTGGGCGGTGAATAAGGGGTGTTGAGTCCAATTCTTTGAGAAAGGAGTAGGTCTTGTCTATTACATATTGGGTTTATGGAACGGTATCTGAGCTAATTTGAAACCGTTGTTTTATGCATCACCCCACCTCACCTATCCCGTTAAGCAGCCATAGTGTGTTTTCTAAACGTGTGACTCTGTTCTGTTTTGTAATTCAGTTCAAGGGTAGCTGTTTTTACATTCCCTCTATAAGTGATATCTTATGATAAGTGTCCTTTTCTGTGTGACTTATTTCACTTAGAATCGTCGTACCTAAATTCATTCATCATGCTGCTACTAGCCTTATGACGTTGATTTCATGGCTGAGTGATATTCCATTGTACATAAGGACCACAACTTCTTTATCCATTTTTCTCTTTCCTGGGATATTTAAGGTGTAACGAAGTGGAGGTTCTTGTCAACAGAGCAGCCCTAAACTTTGGGGTGCCTGTGTCTTGCTGATTTTTAGTTTTCCCAATTTATACGCCCATGAGTGGAAGTGCCCTATGCTCTCTTAGCTGAGTTTTTTAGATGTTTCAGGACACACCGTACCCTTCTCCAGAGTGGCTGTTGGCAATTTACATCCCGCCCATCAGCGTAGCCAGGCTCCCGTTTCTCCATGGCCTGTCCTGCATTTCTGGTTTTAACACTTTATTCAGCATGGCCCTTTTGACCGATGGGAAGCGAGACTTCTTTGTAGCGCTGATTTGCCTTTCCAGGTTGCTTGGTTGGCCAAAAAGGGCGGATGCGTTTTTTCCTGAATATATTCAGGAAAAAACGCATCCGCCCTTTTTGGCCAAGGGCATCATTGTCGAGGTTTTGCCGCTTTTCCTGTTCTTTAAAGGCGATTCGAATCTCCCTCCTGAAATCTGTTTCCTGCAATTCTGCCTTGCTTTCAAATCCTCTTCGTTGCCTTCCCTCAATATATTTGTGGACGAGAGTTATCATTTATACGTCTGCAGGTTTGTGAATTGCAGTGCCCCTGAGCTCCATTTTTCAACTCGCTTTCTTGGGAGCTGGCCGCAAAAGCGCAGGATTGCTTCAGGCACTATTCGGGTCCCGGACGGCAGGCTGAGCCTGTGGTTAATTCTTCTTCCTGATGGGAAAATAGAGTGACCTGTGCCTGTCCCAACACCTAGAGCTAGTCTCTCATTGGTTCCCCCTCTTCTCGTTCATCCTCAGGACAAATTGCAACCTGTACGGAACAGGAGGTTAAAGGTGCTGATTCTCCAAGGAGGGAGATTGCTAGTAAAGCGGCTGGAATGGCGAACCCGAGCACAAGGAGATGAGAAATGAGGTGCGTTTTGGAAACCTTTCCCGATCACACGGTGTACCCTCTTCTGGGTTTCTCATGCCTGTTTTCGATGTAGGAATATGCCCTTGAACCTGGAGATTTGGGACCCATGGGCTGGGTACCACGCAGTATTACTTTAAAGGGTCTGCGTTTCCTCACCCAACCTCACCAAACCTCTCAGCCCCAAGAGTGTCCACCCTTATGTCTCAATCAGCTGTGGGTCTAGATATGGTCAATCCAGGTGGCATCACAGACCCTGAACGAATTTTGTAAGAATTTCTCTCTCTTTCACTGTCTTTGTTTCACGGGTTTTTAAAAGTAATTGATTTTTATAATGGGGTTTAGCTGCTTTTCACTGCTGTGTTTATGCCGCTTTACACCCACTTGACTCACTTACAGAGAGATATCAATACATAGGTTTTAAGATTCTTACTAGTCAGATATATTCTTGGGCGGTGAATAGGGGGTGTTGAGTCCAATTCACTGAGCAAGGAGTAGGTCTTGCCTATTACCTATTGGGTTTATGGAACGGTATCTGAGCTAATTTGAAACCCTTGTTTTATGCATCACCCCACCTCACCTTTCCCGTTAAGCAGCCATAGTGTGTTTTCTAAACGTGTGACTCTGTTCTGCTTTGTAATTCAGTTCAAGGGTAGCGGTTTTTACATTCCCTCTATAAGTGATATCTTATGATAAGTGTGTTTTTCTGTGTGACTTATTTCACTTAGAATCGTCGTACCTAAACCCACTCATCATGCTGCTACTAGCCTTATGACGTTGATTTCAAAGCTGAGTGATATTCCATTGTACATAAGGACCACAACTTCTTTATCCATTTTTCTCTTTCCTGGGATATTTAAGGTGTAACGAAGTGGAGGTTCTTGTCAACAGAGCAGCCCTAAACTTTGGGGTGCCTGTGTCTTGCTGATTTTTAGTTTTCCCAATTTATACGCCCATGAGTGGAAGTGCCCTATGCTCTCTAAGCTGAGTATTTTAGATGTTTCAGGACACACCGTACCCTTCTCAAGAGTGGCTGTTGGCAATTCACATCCCGCCTATCAGCGTAGCCAGGCTCCCGTTTCTCCATGGCCTGTCCTGCATTTCTGGTTTTGACACTTTATTCAGCATGGCCCTTTTGACCGATGGGAAGCGAGACTTCTTTGTAGTGCTGATTTGCCTTTCCACGTTGCTTGGTTGGCCAAAAAGGGCGGATGCGTTTTTTCCTGAACATATTCAGGAAAAAACGCATCCGCCCTTTTTGGCCAAGGGCATCATTGTCGAGGTTTTGCCGCTTTTCCTGTTCTTTAAAGGCGATTAGAATCTCCCTCCTGAAATCTGTTTCCTGCAATTCTGCCTTGCTTTCAAATCCTCTTCGTTGCCTTCCCTCAATATATTTGTGGACGAGAGTTATCATTTATAAGTCTGCAGTTTTGTGAATTGCAGTGCCCCTGAGCTCCATTTTTCAACTCGCTTTCTTGGGAGCTGGCCGCAAAAGCGCAGGATTGCTTCAGGCCCTATTCTGGTCCCGGTCGGCAGGCTGAGCCTGTGGTTAATTCTTCTTCCTGATGGGAAAATAGAGTGACCTGTGCCTGTCCCAACACCTAGAGCTAGTCTCTCATTCGTTCCCCCTCTTCCCGTTCATCCTCAGGACAAATTGCAACCTGTACGGAACAGGAGGTTAAAGGTGCTGATTCTCCAAGGAGGGAGATTGCTAGTAAAGCGGCTGGAATGGCGAACCCGAGCACAAGGAGATGAGAAATGAGGTGCGTTTTGGAAACCTTTCCCGATCACACGGTGTACCATCTTCTGGGTTTCTCATGCATGTTTTCGATGTAGGAAGATGCCCTTGAACCTGGAGATTTGGGACCCATGGGATGGGTACCACGCAGTGTTGCTTTAAAGGGTCTGCGTTTCCTCACCCAACCTCACCAAACCTCTCAGCCCCAAGAGTGTCCACCCTTATGTCTCAATCAGCTGTGGGTCTAGATATGGTCAATCCAGGTGGCATCACAGCCCCTGAACGAATTTTGTAAGAATTTCTCTCTCTTTCACTGTCTTTGTTTCACGGGTTTTTAAAAGTAATTGATTTTTATAATGGGGTTTAGCTGCTTTTCACTGCTGTGTTTATGCCGCTTTACACCCACTTGACTCACTTACAGAGAGATATCAATACATAGGTTTTAAGATTCTTACAATTCAGATATATTCTTGGGCGGTGAATAAGGGGTGTTGAGTCCAATTCTTTGAGCAAGGAGTAGGTCTTGTCTATTACATATTTGGTTTATGGAACGGTATCTGAGCTAATTTGAAACCGTTGTTTTATGCATCACCCCACCTCACCTATCCCGTTAAGCAGCCATAGTGTGTTTTCTAAACGTGTGACTCTGTTCTGTTTTGTAATTCAGTTCAAGGGTAGCTGTTTTTACATTCCCTCTATAAGTGATATCTTATGATAAGTGTCCTTTTCTGTGTGACTTATTTCACTTAGAATCGTCGTACCTAAATTCACTCATCATGCTGCTACTAGCCTTATGACGTTGATTTCATGGCTGAGTGATATTCCATTGTACATAAGGACCACAACTTCTCTATCCATTTTTCTCTTTCCTGGGATATTTAAAGTGTAACGAAGTGGAGGTTCTTGTCAACAGAGCAGCCCTAAACTTTGGGGTGCCTGTGTCTTGCTGATTTTTAGTTTTCCCAATTTATACGCCCATGAGTGGAAGTGCCCTATGCTCTCTAAGCTGAGTTTTTTAGATGTTTCAGGACACACCGTACACTTCTCCAGAGTGGCTGTTGGCAATTTACATCCCGCCCATCAGCGTAGCCAGGCTCTCGTTTCTCCATGGCCTGTCCTGCATTTCTGGTTTTGACACTTTATTCAGCATGGCCCTTTTGACCGATGGGAAGCGAGACTTCTTTGTAGCGCTGATTTGCCTTTCCAGGTCGCTTGGTTGGCCAAAAAGGGCGGATGCGTTTTTTCCTGCATATATTCAGGAAAAAACGCATCCACCCTTTTTAGCCAAGGGCATCATTGTCGAGGTTTTGCCGCTTTTCCTTTTCTTTAAAGGCGATTCGAATCTCCCTCCTGAAATCTGTTTCCTGCAATTCTGCCTTGCTTTCAAATCCTCTTCGTTGCCTTCCCTCAATATATTTGTGGACGAGAGTTATCATTTATAAGTCTGCAGGTTTGTGAATTGCAGTGCCCCTGAGCTCCATTTTTCAACTCGCTTTCTTGGGAGCTGGCCGCAAAAGCGCAGGATTGCTTCAGGCCCTATTCTGGTCCCGGTCGGCAGGCTGAGCCTGTGGTTAATTCTTCTTCCTGATGGGAAAATAGAGTGACCTGTGCCTGTCCCAACACCTAGAGCTAGTCTCTCATTGGTTCCCCCTCTTCCCGTTCATCCTCAGGACAAATTGCAACCTGTACGGAACAGGAGGTTAAAGGTGCTGATTCTCCAAGGAGGGAGATTGCTAGTAAAGCGGCTGGAATGGTGAACCTGAGCACAAGAAAGATGAGAAATGAGGTGCGTTTTGGAAACCTTTCCCGATCACACGGTGTACCATCTTCTGGGTTTCTCATGCATGTTTTCAATGTAGGAAGATGCCCTTGAACCTGGAGATTTGGGACCCATGGGATGGGTACCACGCAGTATTACTTTAAAGGGTCTGCGTTTCCTCACCCAACCTCACCAAACCTCTCAGCCCCAAGAGTGTCCACCCTTATGTCTCAATCAGCTGTGGGTCTAGATATGGTCAATCCAGGTGGCATCACAGCCCCTGAACGAATTTTGTAAGAATTTCTCTCTCTTTCACTGTCTTTGTTTCACGGGTTTTTAAAAGTAATTGATTTTTATAATGGGGTTTAGCTGCTTTTCACTGCTGTGTTTATGCCGCTTTACACCCACTTGACTCACTTACAGAGAGATATCAATACATAGGTTTTAAGATTCTTACTAGTCAGATATATTCTTGGGCGGTGAATAGGGGGTGTTGAGTCCAATTCACTGAGCAAGGAGTAGGTCTTGCCTATTACCTATTGGGTTTATGGAACGGTATCTGAGCTAATTTGAAACCCTTGTTTTATGCATCACCCCACCTCACCTTTCCCGTTAAGCAGCCATAGTGTGTTTTCTAAACGTGTGACTCTGTTCTGCTTTGTAATTCAGTTCAAGGGTAGCGGTTTTTACATTCCCTCTATAAGTGATATCTTATGATAAGTGTGTTTTTCTGTGTGACTTATTTCACTTAGAATCGTCGTACCTAAACCCACTCATCATGCTGCTACTAGCCTTATGACGTTGATTTCAAAGCTGAGTGATATTCCATTGTACATAAGGACCACAACTTCTTTATCCATTTTTCTCTTTCCTGGGATATTTAAGGTGTAACGAAGTGGAGGTTCTTGTCAACAGAGCAGCCCTAAACTTTGGGGTGCCTGTGTCTTGCTGATTTTTAGTTTTCCCAATTTATACGCCCATGAGTGGAAGTGCCCTATGCTCTCTAAGCTGAGTTTTTTAGATGTTTCAGGACACACCGTACCCTTCTCCAGAGTGGCTGTTGGCAATTCACATCCCGCCTATCAGCGTAGCCAGGCTCCCGTTTCTCCATGGCCTGTCCTGCATTTCTGGTTTTGACACTTTATTCAGCATGGCCCTTTTGACCGATGGGAAGCGAGACTTCTTTGTAGTGCTGATTTGCCTTTCCACGTTGCTTGGTTGGCCAAAAAGGGCGGATGCGTTTTTTCCTGAACATATTCAGGAAAAAACGCATCCGCCCTTTTTGGCCAAGGGCATCATTGTCGAGGTTTTGCCGCTTTTCCTGTTCTTTAAAGGCGATTAGAATCTCCCTCCTGAAATCTGTTTCCTGCAATTCTGCCTTGCTTTCAAATCCTCTTCGTTGCCTTCCCTCAATATATTTGTGGACGAGAGTTATCATTTATAAGTCTGCAGTTTTGTGAATTGCAGTGCCCCTGAGCTCCATTTTTCAACTCGCTTTCTTGGGAGCTGGCCGCAAAAGCGCAGGATTGCTTCAGGCCCTATTCTGGTCCCGGTCGGCAGGCTGAGCCTGTGGTTAATTCTTCTTCCTGATGGGAAAATAGAGTGACCTGTGCCTGTCCCAACACCTAGAGCTAGTCTCTCATTGGTTCCCCCTCTTCCCGTTCATCCTCAGGACAAATTGCAACCTGTACGGAACAGGAGGTTAAAGGTGCTGATTCTCCAAGGAGGGAGATTGCTAGTAAAGCGCCTGGAATGGCGAACCCGAGCACAAGGAGATGAGAAATGAGGTGCGTTTTGGAAACCTTTCCCGATCACACGGTGTACCATCTTCTGGGTTTCTCATGCATGTTTTCGATGTAGGAATATGCCCTTGAACCTGGAGATTTGGGACCCATGGGATGGGTACCACGCAGTGTTGCTTTAAAGGGTCTGCGTTTCCTCACCCAACCTCACCAAACCTCTCAGCCCCAAGAGTGTCCACCCTTATGTCTCAATCAGCTGTGGGTCTAGATATGGTCAATCCAGGTGGCATCACAGCCCCTGAACGAATTTTGTAAGAATTTCTCTCTCTTTCACTGTCTTTGTTTCACGGGTTTTTAAAAGTAATTGATTTTTATAATGGGGTTTAGCTGCTTTTCACTGCTGTGTTTATGCCGCTTTACACCCACTTGACTCACTTACAGAGAGATATCAATACATAGGTTTTAAGATTCTTACAATTCAGATATATACTTGGGCGGTGAATAAGGGGTGTTGAGTCCAATTCTTTGAGCAAGGAGTAGGTCTTGTCTATTACATATTGGGTTTATGGAACGGTATCTGAGCTAATTTGAAACCGTTGTTTTATGCATCACCCCACCTCACCTATCCCGTTAAGCAGCCATAGTGTGTTTTCTAAACGTGTGACTCTGTTCTGTTTTGTAATTCAGTTCAAGGGTAGCTGTTTTTACATTCCCTCTATAAGTGATATCTTATGATAAGTGTCCTTTTCTGTGTGACTTATTTCACTTAGAATCGTCGTACCTAAATCCACTCATCATGCTGCTACTAGCCTTATGACGTTGATTTCATGGCTGAGTGATATTCCATTGTACATAAGGACCACAACTTCTTTATCCATTTTTCTCTTTCCTGGGATATTTAAGGTGTAACGAAGTGGAGGTTCTTGTCAACAGAGCAGCCCTAAACTTTGGGGTGCCTGTGTCTTGCTGATTTTTAGTTTTCCCAATTTATACGCCCATGAGTGGAAGTGCCCTATGCTCTCTAAGCTGAGTTTTTTAGATGTTTCAGGACACACCGTACACTTCTCCAGAGTGGCTGTTGGCAATTTACATCCCGCCCATCAGCGTAGCCAGGCTCCCGTTTCTCCATGGCCTGTCCTGCATTTCTGGTTTTGACACTTTATTCAGCATGGCCCTTTTGACCGATGGGAAGCGAGACTTCTTTGTAGCGCTGATTTGCCTTTCCAGGTCGCTTGGTTGGCCAAAAAGGGCGGATGCGTTTTTTCCTGCATATATTCAGGAAAAAACGCATCCACCCTTTTTGGCCAAGGGCATCATTGTCGAGGTTTTGCCGCTTTTCCTTTTCTTTAAAGGCGATTCGAATCTCCCTCCTGAAATCTGTTTCCTGCAATTCTGCCTTGCTTTCAAATCCTCTTCGTTGCCTTCCCTCAATATATTTGTGGACGAGAGTTATCATTTATAAGTCTGCAGGTTTGTGAATTGCAGTGCCCCTGAGCTCCATTTTTCAACTCGCTTTCTTGGGAGCTGGCCGCAAAAGCGCAGGATTGCTTCAGGCCCTATTCTGGTCCCGGTCGGCAGGCTGAGCCTGTGGTTAATTCTTCTTCCTGATGGGAAAATAGAGTGACCTGTGCCTGTCCCAACACCTAGAGCTAGTCTCTCATTGGTTCCCCCTCTTCCCGTTCATCCTCAGGACAAATTGCAACCTGTACGGAACAGGAGGTTAAAGGTGCTGATTCTCCAAGGAGGGAGATTGCTAGTAAAGCGGCTGGAATGGTGAACCTGAGCACAAGAAAGATGAGAAATGAGGTGCGTTTTGGAAACCTTTCCCGATCACACGGTGTACCATCTTCTGGGTTTCTCATGCATGTTTTCAATGTAGGAAGATGCCCTTGAACCTGGAGATTTGGGACCCATGGGATGGGTACCACGCAGTATTACTTTAAAGGGTCTGCGTTTCCTCACCCAACCTCACCAAACCTCTCAGCCCCAAGAGTGTCCACCCTTATGTCTCAATCAGCTGTGGGTCTAGATATGGTCAATCCAGGTGGCATCACAGCCCCTGAACGAATTTTGTAAGAATTTCTCTCTCTTTCACTGTCTTTGTTTCACGGGTTTTTAAAAGTAATTGATTTTTATAATGGGGTTTAGCTGCTTTTCACTGCTGTGTTTATGCCGCTTTACACCCACTTGACTCACTTACAGAGAGATATCAATACATAGGTTTTAAGATTCTTACTAGTCAGATATATTCTTGGGCGGTGAATAGGGGGTGTTGAGTCCAATTCACTGAGCAAGAGTAGGTCTTGTCTATTACATATTGGGTTTATGGAACGGTATCTGAGCTAATTTGAAACCCTTGTTTTATGCATCACCCCACCTCACCTTTCACGTTAAGCAGCCATAGTGTGTTTTCTAAACGTGTGACTCTGTTCTGTTTTGTAATTCAGTTCAAGGGTAGCGGTTTTTACATTCCCTCGATAAGTGATACCTTATGATAAGTGTCCTTTTCTGTGTGACTTATTTCACTTAGAATCGTCGTACCGAAATACACTCATCATGCTGCTACTAGCCTTATGACGTTGATTTCATGGCTGAGTGATATTCCATTGTACATAAGGACCACAACTTCTTTATCCATTTTTCTCTTTCCTGGGATATTTAAGGTGTAACGAAGTGGAGGTTCTTGTCAACAGAGCAGCCCTAAACTTTGGGGTGCCTGTGTCTTGCTGATTTTTAGTTTTCCCAATTTATACGCCCATGAGTGGAAGTGCCCTATGCTCTCTAAGCTGAGTTTTTTAGATGTTTCAGGACACACCGTACCCTTCTCCAGAGTGGCTGTTGGCAATTTACATCCCGCCCATCAGCGTAGCCAGGCTCCCGTTTCTCCATGGCCTGTCCTGCATTTCTGGTTTTGACACTTTATTCAGCATGGCCCTTTTGACCTATGGGAAGCGAGACTTCTTTGTAGGGCTGATTTGCCTTTCCAGGTTGCTTGGTTGGCCAAAAAGGGCGGAAGCGTTTTTTCCTGAACACATTCAGGAAAAAACGCGTACGCCCTTTTTGGCCAAGGGCATCATTGTCGAGGTTTTGCCGCTTTTCCTGTTCTTTAAAGTCGATTCGAATCTCCCTTCTGAAATCTGTTTCCTGCAATTCTGCCTTGCTTTCAAATCCTCTTCGTTGCCTTCCCTCAATATATTTGTGGACGAGAGTTATCATTTATAAGTCTGCAGGTTTGTGAATTGCAGTGCCCCTGAGCTCCATTTTTCAACTCGCTTTCTTGGGAGCTGGCCGCAAAAGCGCAGGATTGCTTCAAGCCGTATTCGGGTCCGGGCGGCAGGCTGAGCCTGTGGTTAATTCTTCTTCCTGATGGGAAAATAGAGTGACCTGTGCCTGTCCCAACACCTAGAGCTAGTCTCTCATTGGTTCCCCCTCTTCCCGTTCATCCTCAGGACAAATTGCAACCTGTACAGAACAGGAGGTTAAAGGTGCTGATTCTCCAAGGAGGGAGATTGCTAGTAAAGCGGCTGGAATGGCGAACCCGAGCACAAGGAGATGAGAAATGAGGTGCGTTTTGGAAACCTTTCCCGATCACACGGTGTACCATCTTCTGGGTTTCTCATGCATGTTTTCGATGTAGGAAGATGCCTTTGAACCTGGAGATTTGGGACCCATGGGATGGGTACCACGCAGTATTGCTTTAAAGGGTCTGCGTTTCCTCACCCAACCTCACCAAACCTCTCAGCCCCAAGAGTGTCCACCCTTATGTCTCAATCAGCTGTGGGTCTAGATATGGTCAATCCAGGTGGCATCACAGCCCCTGAACGAATTTTGTAAGAATTTCTCTCTCGTTCACTGTCTTTGTTTCATGGGTTTTTAAAAGTAATTGATTTTTATAATGGGGTTTAGCTGCTTTTCACTGCTGTGTTTATGCCGCTTTACACCCACTTGACTCACTTACAGAGAGATATCAATACATAGGTTTTAAGATTCTTACTAGTCAGATATATTCTTGGGCGGTGAATAGGGGGTGTTGAGTCCAATTCACTGAGCAAGGAGTAGGTCTTGTCTATTACATATTGGGTTTATGGAACGGTATCTGAGCTAATTTGAAACCCTTGTTTTATGCATCACCCCACCTCACCTTTCCCGTTAAGCAGCCATAGTGTGTTTTCTAAACGTGTAACTCTGTTCTGTTTTGTAATTCAGTTCAAGGGTAGCGGTTTTTACATTCCCTCTATAAGTGATATCTTATGATAAGTGTCTTTTTCTGTGTGACTTATTTCACTTAGAATCGTCGTACCGAAATCCACTCATCATGCTGCTACTAGCCTTATGACGTTGATTTCATGGCTGAATGATATTCCATTGTACATATGGACCACAACTTCTTTATCCATTTTTCTCTTTCCTGGGATATTTAAGGTGTAACGAAGTGGAGGTTCTTGTCAACAGAGCAGCCCTAAAGTTTGGGGTGCCTGTGTCTTGCTGATTTTTAGTTTTCCCAATTTATACGCCCATGAGTGGAAGTGCCCTATGCTCTCTAAGCTGAGTTTTTTAGATGTTTCAGGACACACCGTACACTTCTCCAGAGTGGCTGTTGGCAATTTACATCCCGCCCATCAGCGTAGCCAGGCTCCCGTTTCTCCATGGCTTGTCCTTCATTTCTGGTTTTGACACTTTATTCAGCATGGCCCTTTTGACCGATGGGAAGCGAGACTTCTTTGTAGCGCTGATTTGCCTTTCCAGATTGCTTGGTTGGCCAAAAAGGGCAGATGCGTTTTTTCCTGAATATATTCAGGAAAAAACGAAACCGCCCTTTTTGGCCAAGGGCATCATTGTCGAGGTTTTGCCGCTTTTCCTGTTCTTTAAAGGCGATTCGAATCTCCCTCCTGAGATCTGTTTCCTGCAATTCTGCCTTGCTTTCAAATCCTCTTCGTTGCCTTCCCTCAATATATTTGTGGACGAGAGTTATCATTTATAAGTCTGCAGGTTTGTGAATTGCAGTGCCCCTGAGCTCCATTTTTCAACTCGCTTTCTTGGGAGCTGGCCGCAAAAGCGCAGGATTGCTTCAGGCCCTATTCGGGTCCCGGGCGGCAGGCTGAGCCTGTGGTTAATTCTTCTTCCTGATGGGAAAATAGAGTGACCTGTGCCTGTCCCAACACCTAGAGCTAGTCTCTCATTGGTTCCCCCTCTTCTCGTTCATCCTCAGGACAAATTGCAACCTGTACGGAACAGGAGGTTAAAGGTGCTGATTCTCCAAGGAGGGAGATTGCTAGTAAAGCGGATGGAATGGCGAACCCGAGCACAAGGAGATGAGAAATGAGGTGCGTTTTGGAAACCTTTCCCGATCACACGGTGTACCCTCTTCTGGGTTTCTCATGCCTGTTTTCGATGTAGGAATATGCCCTTGAACCTGGAGATTTGGGACCCATGGGATGGGTACCACGCAGTATTACTTTAAAGGGTCTGCGTTTCCTCACCCAACCTCACCAAACCTCTCAGCCCCAAGAGTGTCCACCCTTATGTCCCAATCAGCTGTGGGTCTAGATATGGTCAATCCAGGTAGCATCACAGCCCCTGAACGAATTTTGTAAGAATTTCTCTCTCTTTCACTGTCTTTGTTTCACGGGTTTTTAAAAGTAATTGATTTTTATAATGGGGTTTAGCTGCTTTTCACTGCTGTGTTTATGCCGCTTTACACCCACTTGACTCACTTACAGAGAGATATCAATACATAGGTTTTAAGATTCTTACAATTCAGATATATTCTTGGGCGGTGAATAAGGGGTGTTGAGTCCAATTCTTTGAGAAAGGAGTAGGTCTTGTCTATTACATATTGGGTTTATGGAACGGTATCTGAGCTAATTTGAAACCGTTGTTTTATGCATCACCCCACCTCACCTATCCCGTTAAGCAGCCATAGTGTGTTTTCTAAACGTGTGACTCTGTTCTGTTTTGTAATTCAGTTCAAGGGTAGCGGTTTTTACATTCCCTCTATAAGTGATATCTTATGATAAGTGTGTTTTTCTGTGTGACTTATTTCACTTAGAATCGTCGTACCTAAACCCACTCATCATGCTGCTACTAGCCTTATGACGTTGATTTCAAAGCTGAGTGATATTCCATTGTACATAAGGACCACAACTTCTTTATCCATTTTTCTCTTTCCTGGGATATTTAAGGTGTAACGAAGTGGAGGTTCTTGTCAACAGAGCAGCCCTAAACTTTGGGGTGCCTGTGTCTTGCTGATTTTTAGTTTTCCCAATTTATACGCCCATGAGTGGAAGTGCCCTATGCTCTCTAAGCTGAGTTTTTTAGATGTTTCAGGACACACCGTACCCTTCTCCAGAGTGGCTGTTGGCAATTCACATCCCGCCTATCAGCGTAGCCAGGCTCCCGTTTCTCCATGGCCTGTCCTGCATTTCTGGTTTTGACACTTTATTCAGCATGGCCCTTTTGACCGATGGGAAGCGAGACTTCTTTGTAGTGCTGATTTGCCTTTCCACGTTGCTTGGTTGGCCAAAAAGGGCGGATGCGTTTTTTCCTGAACATATTCAGGAAAAAACGCATCCGCCCTTTTTGGCCAAGGGCATCATTGTCGAGGTTTTGCCGCTTTTCCTGTTCTTTAAAGGCGATTAGAATCTCCCTCCTGAAATCTGTTTCCTGCAATTCTGCCTTGCTTTCAAATCCTCTTCGTTGCCTTCCCTCAATATATTTGTGGACGAGAGTTATCATTTATAAGTCTGCAGTTTTGTGAATTGCAGTGCCCCTGAGCTCCATTTTTCAACTCGCTTTCTTGGGAGCTGGCCGCAAAAGCGCAGGATTGCTTCAGGCCCTATTCTGGTCCCGGTCGGCAGGCTGAGCCTGTGGTTAATTCTTCTTCCTGATGGGAAAATAGAGTGACCTGTGCCTGTCCCAACACCTAGAGCTAGTCTCTCATTGGTTCCCCCTCTTCCCGTTCATCCTCAGGACAAATTGCAACCTGTACGGAACAGGAGGTTAAAGGTGCTGATTCTCCAAGGAGGGAGATTGCTAGTAAAGCGCCTGGAATGGCGAACCCGAGCACAAGGAGATGAGAAATGAGGTGCGTTTTGGAAACCTTTCCCGATCACACGGTGTACCATCTTCTGGGTTTCTCATGCATGTTTTCGATGTAGGAATATGCCCTTGAACCTGGAGATTTGGGACCCATGGGATGGGTACCACGCAGTGTTGCTTTAAAGGGTCTGCGTTTCCTCACCCAACCTCACCAAACCTCTCAGCCCCAAGAGTGTCCACCCTTATGTCTCAATCAGCTGTGGGTCTAGATATGGTCAATCCAGGTGGCATCACAGCCCCTGAACGAATTTTGTAAGAATTTCTCTCTCTTTCACTGTCTTTGTTTCACGGGTTTTTAAAAGTAATTGATTTTTATAATGGGGTTTAGCTGCTTTTCACTGCTGTGTTTATGCCGCTTTACACCCACTTGACTCACTTACAGAGAGATATCAATACATAGGTTTTAAGATTCTTACAATTCAGATATATACTTGGGCGGTGAATAAGGGGTGTTGAGTCCAATTCTTTGAGCAAGGAGTAGGTCTTGTCTATTACATATTGGGTTTATGGAACGGTATCTGAGCTAATTTGAAACCGTTGTTTTATGCATCACCCCACCTCACCTATCCCGTTAAGCAGCCATAGTGTGTTTTCTAAACGTGTGACTCTGTTCTGTTTTGTAATTCAGTTCAAGGGTAGCTGTTTTTACATTCCCTCTATAAGTGATATCTTATGATAAGTGTCCTTTTCTGTGTGACTTATTTCACTTAGAATCGTCGTACCTAAATCCACTCATCATGCTGCTACTAGCCTTATGACGTTGATTTCATGGCTGAGTGATATTCCATTGTACATAAGGACCACAACTTCTTTATCCATTTTTCTCTTTCCTGGGATATTTAAGGTGTAACGAAGTGGAGGTTCTTGTCAACAGAGCAGCCCTAAACTTTGGGGTGCCTGTGTCTTGCTGATTTTTAGTTTTCCCAATTTATACGCCCATGAGTGGAAGTGCCCTATGCTCTCTAAGCTGAGTTTTTTAGATGTTTCAGGACACACCGTACACTTCTCCAGAGTGGCTGTTGGCAATTTACATCCCGCCCATCAGCGTAGCCAGGCTCCCGTTTCTCCATGGCCTGTCCTGCATTTCTGGTTTTGACACTTTATTCAGCATGGCCCTTTTGACCGATGGGAAGCGAGACTTCTTTGTAGCGCTGATTTGCCTTTCCAGGTCGCTTGGTTGGCCAAAAAGGGCGGATGCGTTTTTTCCTGCATATATTCAGGAAAAAACGCATCCACCCTTTTTGGCCAAGGGCATCATTGTCGAGGTTTTGCCGCTTTTCCTTTTCTTTAAAGGCGATTCGAATCTCCCTCCTGAAATCTGTTTCCTGCAATTCTGCCTTGCTTTCAAATCCTCTTCGTTGCCTTCCCTCAATATATTTGTGGACGAGAGTTATCATTTATAAGTCTGCAGGTTTGTGAATTGCAGTGCCCCTGAGCTCCATTTTTCAACTCGCTTTCTTGGGAGCTGGCCGCAAAAGCGCAGGATTGCTTCAGGCCCTATTCTGGTCCCGGTCGGCAGGCTGAGCCTGTGGTTAATTCTTCTTCCTGATGGGAAAATAGAGTGACCTGTGCCTGTCCCAACACCTAGAGCTAGTCTCTCATTGGTTCCCCCTCTTCCCGTTCATCCTCAGGACAAATTGCAACCTGTACGGAACAGGAGGTTAAAGGTGCTGATTCTCCAAGGAGGGAGATTGCTAGTAAAGCGGCTGGAATGGTGAACCTGAGCACAAGAAAGATGAGAAATGAGGTGCGTTTTGGAAACCTTTCCCGATCACACGGTGTACCATCTTCTGGGTTTCTCATGCATGTTTTCAATGTAGGAAGATGCCCTTGAACCTGGAGATTTGGGACCCATGGGATGGGTACCACGCAGTATTACTTTAAAGGGTATGCGTTTCCTCACCCAACCTCACCAAACCTCTCAGCCCCAAGAGTGTCCACCCTTATGTCTCAATCAGCTGTGGGTCTAGATATGGTCAATCCAGGTGGCATCACAGCCCCTGAACGAATTTTGTAAGAATTTCTCTCTCTTTCACTGTCTTTGTTTCACGGGTTTTTAAAAGTAATTGATTTTTATAATGGGGTTTAGCTGCTTTTCACTGCTGTGTTTATGCCGCTTTACACCCACTTGACTCACTTACAGAGAGATATCAATACATAGGTTTTAAGATTCTTACTAGTCAGATATATTCTTGGGCGGTGAATAGGGGGTGTTGAGTCCAATTCACTGAGCAAGAGTAGGTCTTGTCTATTACATATTGGGTTTATGGAACGGTATCTGAGCTAATTTGAAACCCTTGTTTTATGCATCACCCCACCTCACCTTTCACGTTAAGCAGCCATAGTGTGTTTTCTAAACGTGTGACTCTGTTCTGTTTTGTAATTCAGTTCAAGGGTAGCGGTTTTTACATTCCCTCGATAAGTGATACCTTATGATAAGTGTCCTTTTCTGTGTGACTTATTTCACTTAGAATCGTCGTACCGAAATACACTCATCATGCTGCTACTAGCCTTATGACGTTGATTTCATGGCTGAGTGATATTCCATTGTACATAAGGACCACAACTTCTTTATCCATTTTTCTCTTTCCTGGGATATTTAAGGTGTAACGAAGTGGAGGTTCTTGTCAACAGAGCAGCCCTAAACTTTGGGGTGCCTGTGTCTTGCTGATTTTTAGTTTTCCCAATTTATACGCCCATGAGTGGAAGTGCCCTATGCTCTCTAAGCTGAGTTTTTTAGATGTTTCAGGACACACCGTACCCTTCTCCAGAGTGGCTGTTGGCAATTTACATCCCGCCCATCAGCGTAGCCAGGCTCCCGTTTCTCCATGGCCTGTCCTGCATTTCTGGTTTTGACACTTTATTCAGCATGGCCCTTTTGACCGATGGGAAGCGAGACTTCTTTGTAGGGCTGATTTGCCTTTCCAGGTTGCTTGGTTGGCCAAAAAGGGCGGAAGCGTTTTTTCCTGAACACATTCAGGAAAAAACGCGTACGCCCTTTTTGGCCAAGGGCATCATTGTCGAGGTTTTGCCGCTTTTCCTGTTCTTTAAAGTCGATTCGAATCTCCCTTCTGAAATCTGTTTCCTGCAATTCTGCCTTGCTTTCAAATCCTCTTCGTTGCCTTCCCTCAATATATTTGTGGACGAGAGTTATCATTTATAAGTCTGCAGGTTTGTGAATTGCAGTGCCCCTGAGCTCCATTTTTCAACTCGCTTTCTTGGGAGCTGGCCGCAAAAGCGCAGGATTGCTTCAAGCCGTATTCGGGTCCGGGCGGCAGGCTGAGCCTGTGGTTAATTCTTCTTCCTGATGGGAAAATAGAGTGACCTGTGCCTGTCCCAACACCTAGAGCTAGTCTCTCATTGGTTCCCCCTCTTCCCGTTCATCCTCAGGACAAATTGCAACCTGTACAGAACAGGAGGTTAAAGGTGCTGATTCTCCAAGGAGGGAGATTGCTAGTAAAGCGGCTGGAATGGCGAACCCGAGCACAAGGAGATGAGAAATGAGGTGCGTTTTGGAAACCTTTCCCGATCACACGGTGTACCATCTTCTGGGTTTCTCATGCATGTTTTCGATGTAGGAAGATGCCTTTGAACCTGGAGATTTGGGACCCATGGGATGGGTACCACGCAGTATTGCTTTAAAGGGTCTGCGTTTCCTCACCCAACCTCACCAAACCTCTCAGCCCCAAGAGTGTCCACCCTTATGTCTCAATCAGCTGTGGGTCTAGATATGGTCAATCCAGGTGGCATCACAGCCCCTGAACGAATTTTGTAAGAATTTCTCTCTCGTTCACTGTCTTTGTTTCATGGGTTTTTAAAAGTAATTGATTTTTATAATGGGGTTTAGCTGCTTTTCACTGCTGTGTTTATGCCGCTTTACACCCACTTGACTCACTTACAGAGAGATATCAATACATAGGTTTTAAGATTCTTACTAGTCAGATATATTCTTGGGCGGTGAATAGGGGGTGTTGAGTCCAATTCACTGAGCAAGGAGTAGGTCTTGTCTATTACATATTGGGTTTATGGAACGGTATCTGAGCTAATTTGAAACCCTTGTTTTATGCATCACCCCACCTCACCTTTCCCGTTAAGCAGCCATAGTGTGTTTTCTAAACGTGTAACTCTGTTCTGTTTTGTAATTCAGTTCAAGGGTAGCGGTTTTTACATTCCCTCTATAAGTGATATCTTATGATAAGTGTCTTTTTCTGTGTGACTTATTTCACTTAGAATCGTCGTACCGAAATCCACTCATCATGCTGCTACTAGCCTTATGACGTTGATTTCATGGCTGAGTGATATTCCATTGTACATATGGACCACAACTTCTTTATCCATTTTTCTCTTTCCTGGGATATTTAAGGTGTAACGAAGTGGAGGTTCTTGTCAACAGAGCAGCCATAAAGTTTGGGGTGCCTGTGTCTTGCTGATTTTTAGTTTTCCCAATTTATACGCCCATGAGTGGAAGTGCCCTATGCTCTCTAAGCTGAGTTTTTTAGATGTTTCAGGACACACCGTACACTTCTCCAGAGTGGCTGTTGGCAATTTACATCCCGCCCATCAGCGTAGCCAGGCTCCCGTTTCTCCATGGCTTGTCCTTCATTTCTGGTTTTGACACTTTATTCAGCATGGCCCTTTTGACCGATGGGAAGCGAGACTTCTTTGTAGCGCTGATTTGCCTTTCCAGATTGCTTGGTTGGCCAAAAAGGGCAGATGCGTTTTTTCCTGAATATATTCAGGAAAAAACGAAACCGCCCTTTTTGGCCAAGGGCATCATTGTCGAGGTTTTGCCGCTTTTCCTGTTCTTTAAAGGCGATTCGAATCTCCCTCCTGAGATCTGTTTCCTGCAATTCTGCCTTGCTTTCAAATCCTCTTCGTTGCCTTCCCTCAATATATTTGTGGACGAGAGTTATCATTTATAAGTCTGCAGGTTTGTGAATTGCAGTGCCCCTGAGCTCCATTTTTCAACTCGCTTTCTTGGGAGCTGGCCGCAAAAGCGCAGGATTGCTTCAGGCCCTATTCGGGTCCCGGGCGGCAGGCTGAGCCTGTGGTTAATTCTTCTTCCTGATGGGAAAATAGAGTGACCTGTGCCTGTCCCAACACCTAGAGCTAGTCTCTCATTGGTTCCCCCTCTTCTCGTTCATCCTCAGGACAAATTGCAACCTGTACGGAACAGGAGGTTAAAGGTGCTGATTCTCCAAGGAGGGAGATTGCTAGTAAAGCGGATGGAATGGCGAACCCGAGCACAAGGAGATGAGAAATGAGGTGCGTTTTGGAAACCTTTCCCGATCACACGGTGTACCCTCTTCTGGGTTTCTCATGCCTGTTTTCGATGTAGGAATATGCCCTTGAACCTGGAGATTTGGGACCCATGGGATGGGTACCACGCAGTATTACTTTAAAGGGTCTGCGTTTCCTCACCCAACCTCACCAAACCTCTCAGCCCCAAGAGTGTCCACCGTTATGTCCCAATCAGCTGTGGGTCTAGATATGGTCAATCCAGGTAGCATCACAGCCCCTGAACGAATTTTGTAAGAATTTCTCTCTCTTTCACTGTCTTTGTTTCACGGGTTTTTAAAAGTAATTGATTTTTATAATGGGGTTTAGCTGCTTTTCACTGCTGTGTTTATGCCGCTTTACACCCACTTGACTCACTTACAGAGAGATATCAATACATAGGTTTTAAGATTCTTACAATTCAGATATATTCTTGGGCGGTGAATAAGGGGTGTTGAGTCCAATTCTTTGAGAAAGGAGTAGGTCTTGTCTATTACATATTGGGTTTATGGAACGGTATCTGAGCTAATTTGAAACCGTTGTTTTATGCATCACCCCACCTCACCTATCCCGTTAAGCAGCCATAGTGTGTTTTCTAAACGTGTGACTCTGTTCTGTTTTGTAATTCAGTTCAAGGGTAGCTGTTTTTACATTCCCTCTATAAGTGATATCTTATGATAAGTGTCCTTTTCTGTGTGACTTATTTCACTTAGAATCGTCGTACCTAAATTCACTCATCATGCTGCTACTAGCCTTATGACGTTGATTTCATGGCTGAGTGATATTCCATTGTACATAAGGACCACAACTTCTTTATCCATTTTTCTCTTTCCTGGGATATTTAAGGTGTAACGAAGTGGAGGTTCTTGTCAACAGAGCAGCCCTAAACTTTGGGGTGCCTGTGTCTTGCTGATTTTTATTTTTCCCAATTTATACGCCCATGAGTGGAAGTGCCCTATGCTCTCTAAGCTGAGTTTTTTAGATGTTTCAGGACACACCGTACACTTCTCCAGAGTGGCTGTTGGCAATTTACATCCCGCCCATCAGCGTAGCCAGGCTCCCGTTTCTCCATGGCCTGTCCTGCATTTCTGGTTTTGACACTTTATTCAGCATGGCCCTTTTGACCGATGGGAAGCGAGACTTCTTTGTAGCGCTGATTTGCCTTTCCAGGTCGCTTGGTTGGCCAAAAAGGGCGGATGCGTTTTTTCCTGCATATATTCAGGAAAAAACGCATCCACCCTTTTTGGCCAAGGGCATCATTGTCGAGGTTTTGCCGCTTTTCCTTTTCTTTAAAGGCGATTCGAATCTCCCTCCTGAAATCTGTTTCCTGCAATTCTGCCTTGCTTTCAAATCCTCTTCGTTGCCTTCCCTCAATATATTTGTGGACGAGAGTTATCATTTATAAGTCTGCAGGTTTGTGAATTGCAGTGCCCCTGAGCTCCATTTTTCAACTCGCTTTCTTGGGAGCTGGCCGCAAAAGCGCAGGATTGCTTCAGGCCCTATTCTGGTCCCGGTCGGCAGGCTGAGCCTGTGGTTAATTCTTCTTCCTGATGGGAAAATAGAGTGACCTGTGCCTGTCCCAACACCTAGAGCTAGTCTCTCATTGGTTCCCCCTCTTCCCGTTCATCCTCAGGACAAATTGCAACCTGTACGGAACAGGAGGTTAAAGGTGCTGATTCTCCAAGGAGGGAGATTGCTAGTAAAGCGGCTGGAATGGTGAACCTGAGCACAAGAAAGATGAGAAATGAGGTGCGTTTTGGAAACCTTTCCCGATCACACGGTGTACCATCTTCTGGGTTTCTCATGCATGTTTTCAATGTAGGAAGATGCCCTTGAACCTGGAGATTTGGGACCCATGGGATGGGTACCACGCAGTATTACTTTAAAGGGTCTGCGTTTCCTCACCCAACCTCACCAAACCTCTCAGCCCCAAGAGTGTCCACCCTTATGTCTCAATCAGCTGTGGGTCTAGATATGGTCAATCCAGGTGGCATCACAGCCCCTGAACGAATTTTGTAAGAATTTCTCTCTCTTTCACTGTCTTTGTTTCACGGGTTTTTAAAAGTAATTGATTTTTATAATGGGGTTTAGCTGCTTTTCACTGCTGTGTTTATGCCGCTTTACACCCACTTGACTCACTTACAGAGAGATATCAATACATAGGTTTTAAGATTCTTACTAGTCAGATATATTCTTGGGCGGTGAATAGGGGGTGTTGAGTCCAATTCACTGAGCAAGAGTAGGTCTTGTCTATTACATATTGGGTTTATGGAACGGTATCTGAGCTAATTTGAAACCCTTGTTTTATGCATCACCCCACCTCACCTTTCACGTTAAGCAGCCATAGTGTGTTTTCTAAACGTGTGACTCTGTTCTGTTTTGTAATTCAGTTCAAGGGTAGCGGTTTTTACATTCCCTCGATAAGTGATACCTTATGATAAGTGTCCTTTTCTGTGTGACTTATTTCACTTAGAATCGTCGTACCGAAATCCACTCATCATGCTGCTACTAGCCTTATGACGTTGATTTCATGGCTGAGTGATATTCCATTGTACATAAGGACCACAACTTCTTTATCCATTTTTCTCTTTCCTGGGATATTTAAGGTGTAACGAAGTGGAGGTTCTTGTCAACAGAGCAGCCCTAAACTTTGGGGTGCCTGTGTCTTGCTGATTTTTAGTTTTCCCAATTTATACGCCCATGAGTGGAAGTGCCCTATGCTCTCTAAGCTGAGTTTTTTAGATGTTTCAGGACACACCGTACCCTTCGCCAGAGTGGCTGTTGGCAATTTACATCCCGCCCATCAGCGTAGCCAGGCTCACGTTTCTCCATGGCCTGTCCTGCATTTCTGGTTTTGACACTTTATTCAGCATGGCCCTTTTGACCGATGGGAAGCGAGACTTCTTTGTAGGGCTGATTTGCCTTTCCAGGTTGCTTGGTTGGCCAAAAAGGGCGGAAGCGTTTTTTCCTGAACACATTCAGGAAAAAACGCGTACGCCCTTTTTGGCCAAGGGCATCATTGTCGAGGTTTTGCCGCTTTTCCTGTTCTTTAAAGTCGATTCGAATCTCCCACCTGAAATCTGTTTCCTGCAATTCTGCCTTGCTTTCAAATCCTCTTCGTTGCCTTCCCTCAATATATTTGTGGACGAGAGTTATCATTTATAAGTCTGCAGGTTTGTGAATTGCAGTGCCCCTGAGCTCCATTTTTCAACTCGCTTTCTTGGGAGCTGGCCGCAAAAGCGCAGGATTGCTTCAAGCCGTATTCGGGTCCGGGCGGCAGGCTGAGCCTGTGGTTAATTCTTCTTCCTGATGGGAAAATAGAGTGACCTGTGCCTGTCCCAACACCTAGAGCTAGTCTCTCATTGGTTCCCCCTCTTCCCGTTCATCCTCAGGACAAATTGCAACCTGTACGGAACAGGAGGTTAAAGGTGCTGATTCTCCAAGGAGGGAGATTGCTAGTAAAGCGGCTGGAATGGCGAACCCGAGCACAAGGAGATGAGAAATGAGGTGCGTTTTGGAAACCTTTCCCGATCACACGGTGTACCATCTTCTGGGTTTCTCATGCATGTTTTCGATGTAGGAAGATGCCTTTGAACCTGGAGATTTGGGACCCATGGGATGGGTACCACGCAGTATTGCTTTAAAGGGTCTGCGTTTCCTCACCCAACCTCACCAAACCTCTCAGCCCCAAGAGTGTCCACCCTTATGTCTCAATCAGCTGTGGGTCTAGATATGGTCAATCCAGGTGGCATCACAGTCCCTGAACGAATTTTGTAAGAATTTCTCTCTCGTTCACTGTCTTTGTTTCATGGGTTTTTAAAAGTAATTGATTTTTATAATGGGGTTTAGCTGCTTTTCACTGCTGTGTTTATGCCGCTTTACACCCACTTGACTCACTTACAGAGAGATATCAATACATAGGTTTTAAGATTCTTACTAGTCATATATATTCTTGGGCGGTGAATAGGGGGTGTTGAGTCCAATTCACTGAGCAAGGAGTAGGTCTTGTCTATTACATATTGGGTTTATGGAACGGTATCTGAGCTAATTTGAAACCCTTGTTTTATGCATCACCCCACCTCACCTTTCCCGTTAAGCAGCCATAGTGTGTTTTCTAAACGTGTAACTCTGTTCTGTTTTGTAATTCAGTTCAAGGGTAGCGGTTTTTACATTCCCTCTATAAGTGATATCTTATGATAAGTGTCTTTTTCTGTGTGACTTATTTCACTTAGAATCGTCGTACCGAAATACACTCATCATGCTGCTACTAGCCTTATGACGTTGATTTCATGGCTGAGTGATATTCCATTGTACATAAGGACCACAACTTCTTTATCCATTTTTCTCTTTCCTGGGATATTTAAGGTGTAACGAAGTGGAGGTTCTTGTCAACAGAGCAGCCCTAAACTTTGGGGTGCCTGTGTCTTGCTGATTTTTAGTTTTCCCAATTTATACGCCCATGAGTGGAAGTGCCCTATGCTCTCTAAGCTGAGTTTTTTAGATGTTTCAGGACACACCGTACCCTTCGCCAGAGTGGCTGTTGGCAATTTACATCCCGCCCATCAGCGTAGCCAGGCTCACGTTTCTCCATGGCCTGTCCTGCATTTCTGGTTTTGACACTTTATTCAGCATGGCCCTTTTGACCGATGGGAAGCGAGACTTCTTTGTAGGGCTGATTTGCCTTTCCAGGTTGCTTGGTTGGCCAAAAAGGGCGGAAGCGTTTTTTCCTGAACACATTCAGGAAAAAACGCGTACGCCCTTTTTGGCCAAGGGCATCATTGTCGAGGTTTTGCCGCTTTTCCTGTTCTTTAAAGTCGATTCGAATCTCCCACCTGAAATCTGTTTCCTGCAATTCTGCCTTGCTTTCAAATCCTCTTCGTTGCCTTCCCTCAATATATTTGTGGACGAGAGTTATCATTTATAAGTCTGCAGGTTTGTGAATTGCAGTGCCCCTGAGCTCCATTTTTCAACTCGCTTTCTTGGGAGCTGGCCGCAAAAGCGCAGGATTGCTTCAAGCCGTATTCGGGTCCGGGCGGCAGGCTGAGCCTGTGGTTAATTCTTCTTCCTGATGGGAAAATAGAGTGACCTGTGCCTGTCCCAACACCTAGAGCTAGTCTCTCATTGGTTCCCCCTCTTCCCGTTCATCCTCAGGACAAATTGCAACCTGTACGGAACAGGAGGTTAAAGGTGCTGATTCTCCAAGGAGGGAGATTGCTAGTAAAGCGGCTGGAATGGCGAACCCGAGCACAAGGAGATGAGAAATGAGGTGCGTTTTGGAAACCTTTCCCGATCACACGGTGTACCATCTTCTGGGTTTCTCATGCATGTTTTCGATGTAGGAAGATGCCTTTGAACCTGGAGATTTGGGACCCATGGGATGGGTACCACGCAGTATTGCTTTAAAGGGTCTGCGTTTCCTCACCCAACCTCACCAAACCTCTCAGCCCCAAGAGTGTCCACCCTTATGTCTCAATCAGCTGTGGGTCTAGATATGGTCAATCCAGGTGGCATCACAGTCCCTGAACGAATTTTGTAAGAATTTCTCTCTCGTTCACTGTCTTTGTTTCATGGGTTTTTAAAAGTAATTGATTTTTATAATGGGGTTTAGCTGCTTTTCACTGCTGTGTTTATGCCGCTTTACACCCACTTGACTCACTTACAGAGAGATATCAATACATAGGTTTTAAGATTCTTACTAGTCATATATATTCTTGGGCGGTGAATAGGGGGTGTTGAGTCCAATTCACTGAGCAAGGAGTAGGTCTTGTCTATTACATATTGGGTTTATGGAACGGTATCTGAGCTAATTTGAAACCCTTGTTTTATGCATCACCCCACCTCACCTTTCCCGTTAAGCAGCCATAGTGTGTTTTCTAAACGTGTAACTCTGTTCTGTTTTGTAATTCAGTTCAAGGGTAGCGGTTTTTACATTCCCTCTATAAGTGATATCTTATGATAAGTGTCTTTTTCTGTGTGACTTATTTCACTTAGAATCGTCGTACCGAAATCCACTCATCATGCTGCTACTAGCCTTATGACGTTGATTTCATGGCTGAGTGATATTCCATTGTACATATGGACCACAACTTCTTTATCCATTTTTCTCTTTCCTGGGATATTTAAGGTGTAACGAAGTGGAGGTTCTTGTCAACAGAGCAGCCCTAAAGTTTGGGGTGCCTGTGTCTTGCTGATTTTTAGTTTTCCCAATTTATACGCCCATGAGTGGAAGTGCCCTATGCTCTCTAAGCTGAGTTTTTTAGATGTTTCAGGACACACCGTACACTTCTCCAGAGTGGCTGTTGGCAATTTACATCCCGCCCATCAGCGTAGCCAGGCTCCCGTTTCTCCATGGCTTGTCCTTCATTTCTGGTTTTGACACTTTATTCAGCATGGCCCTTTTGACCGATGGGAAGCGAGACTTCTTTGTAGCGCTGATTTGCCTTTCCAGATTGCTTGGTTGGCCAAAAAGGGCAGATGCGTTTTTTCCTGAATATATTCAGGAAAAAACGAAACCGCCCTTTTTGGCCAAGGGCATCATTGTCGAGGTTTTGCCGCTTTTCCTGTTCTTTAAAGGCGATTCGAATCTCCCTCCTGAGATCTGTTTCCTGCAATTCTGCCTTGCTTTCAAATCCTCTTCGTTGCCTTCCCTCAATATATTTGTGGACGAGAGTTATCATTTATAAGTCTGCAGGTTTGTGAATTGCAGTGCCCCTGAGCTCCATTTTTCAACTCGCTTTCTTGGGAGCTGGCCGCAAAAGCGCAGGATTGCTTCAGGCCCTATTCGGGTCCCGGGCGGCAGGCTGAGCCTGTGGTTAATTCTTCTTCCTGATGGGAAAATAGAGTGACCTGTGCCTGTCCCAACACCTAGAGCTAGTCTCTCATTGGTTCCCCCTCTTCTCGTTCATCCTCAGGACAAATTGCAACCTGTACGGAACAGGAGGTTAAAGGTGCTGATTCTCCAAGGAGGGAGATTGCTAGTAAAGCGGATGGAATGGCGAACCCGAGCACAAGGAGATGAGAAATGAGGTGCGTTTTGGAAACCTTTCCCGATCACACGGTGTACCCTCTTCTGGGTTTCTCATGCCTGTTTTCGATGTAGGAATATGCCCTTGAACCTGGAGATTTGGGACCCATGGGATGGGTACCACGCAGTATTACTTTAAAGGGTCTGCGTTTCCTCACCCAACCTCACCAAACCTCTCAGCCCCAAGAGTGTCCACCCTTATGTCTCAATCAGCTGTGGGTCTAGATATGGTCAATCCAGGTAGCATCACAGCCCCTGAACGAATTTTGTAAGAATTTCTCTCTCTTTCACTGTCTTTGTTTCACGGGTTTTTAAAAGTAATTGATTTTTATAATGGGGTTTAGCTGCTTTTCACTGCTGTGTTTATGCCGCTTTACACCCACTTGACTCACTTACAGAGAGATATCAATACATAGGTTTTAAGATTCTTACTAGTCATATATATTCTTGGGCGGTGAATAGGGGGTGTTGAGTCCAATTCACTGAGCAAGGAGTAGGTCTTGTCTATTACATATTGGGTTTATGGAACGGTATCTGAGCTAATTTGAAACCCTTGTTTTATGCATCACCCCACCTCACCTTTCCCGTTAAGCAGCCATAGTGTGTTTTCTAAACGTGTAACTCTGTTCTGTTTTGTAATTCAGTTCAAGGGTAGCGGTTTTTACATTCCCTCTATAAGTGATATCTTATGATAAGTGTCTTTTTCTGTGTGACTTATTTCACTTAGAATCGTCGTACCGAAATCCACTCATCATGCTGCTACTAGCCTTATGACGTTGATTTCATGGCTGAGTGATATTCCATTGTACATATGGACCACAACTTCTTTATCCATTTTTCTCTTTCCTGGGATATTTAAGGTGTAACGAAGTGGAGGTTCTTGTCAACAGAGCAGCCCTAAAGTTTGGGGTGCCTGTGTCTTGCTGATTTTTAGTTTTCCCAATTTATACGCCCATGAGTGGAAGTGCCCTATGCTCTCTAAGCTGAGTTTTTTAGATGTTTCAGGACACACCGTACACTTCTCCAGAGTGGCTGTTGGCAATTTACATCCCGCCCATCAGCGTAGCCAGGCTCCCGTTTCTCCATGGCTTGTCCTTCATTTCTGGTTTTGACACTTTATTCAGCATGGCCCTTTTGACCGATGGGAAGCGAGACTTCTTTGTAGCGCTGATTTGCCTTTCCAGATTGCTTGGTTGGCCAAAAAGGGCAGATGCGTTTTTTCCTGAATATATTCAGGAAAAAACGAAACCGCCCTTTTTGGCCAAGGGCATCATTGTCGAGGTTTTGCCGCTTTTCCTGTTCTTTAAAGGCGATTCGAATCTCCCTCCTGAGATCTGTTTCCTGCAATTCTGCCTTGCTTTCAAATCCTCTTCGTTGCCTTCCCTCAATATATTTGTGGACGAGAGTTATCATTTATAAGTCTGCAGGTTTGTGAATTGCAGTGCCCCTGAGCTCCATTTTTCAACTCGCTTTCTTGGGAGCTGGCCGCAAAAGCGCAGGATTGCTTCAGGCCCTATTCGGGTCCCGGGCGGCAGGCTGAGCCTGTGGTTAATTCTTCTTCCTGATGGGAAAATAGAGTGACCTGTGCCTGTCCCAACACCTAGAGCTAGTCTCTCATTGGTTCCCCCTCTTCTCGTTCATCCTCAGGACAAATTGCAACCTGTACGGAACAGGAGGTTAAAGGTGCTGATTCTCCAAGGAGGGAGATTGCTAGTAAAGCGGATGGAATGGCGAACCCGAGCACAAGGAGATGAGAAATGAGGTGCGTTTTGGAAACCTTTCCCGATCACACGGTGTACCCTCTTCTGGGTTTCTCATGCCTGTTTTCGATGTAGGAATATGCCCTTGAACCTGGAGATTTGGGACCCATGGGATGGGTACCACGCAGTATTACTTTAAAGGGTCTGCGTTTCCTCACCCAACCTCACCAAACCTCTCAGCCCCAAGAGTGTCCACCCTTATGTCTCAATCAGCTGTGGGTCTAGATATGGTCAATCCAGGTAGCATCACAGCCCCTGAACGAATTTTGTAAGAATTTCTCTCTCTTACACTGTCTTTGTTTCACGGGTTTTTAAAAGTAATTGATTTTTATAATGGGGTTTAGCTGCTTTTCACTGATGTGTTTATGCCGCTTTACACCCACTTGACTCACTTACAGAGAGATATCAATACATAGGTTTTAAGATTCTTACAATTCAGATATATTCTTGGGCGGTGAATAAGGGGTGTTGAGTCCAATTCTTTGAGCAAGGAGTAGGTCTTGTCTATTACATATTGGGTTTATGGAACGGTATCTGAGCTAATTTGGAACCGTTGTTTTATGCATCACCCCACCTCACCTATCCCGTTAAGCAGCCATAGTGTGTTTTCTAAACGTGTGACTCTGTTCTGTTTTGTAATTCAGTTCAAGGGTAGCTGTTTTTACATTCCCTCTATAAGTGATATCTTATGATAAGTGTCCTTTTCTGTGTGACTTATTTCACTTAGAATCGTCGTACCTAAATTCACTCATCATGCTGCTACTAGCCTTATGACGTTGATTTCATGGCTGAGTGATATTCCATTGTACATAAGGACCACAACTTCTTTATCCATTTTTCTCTTTCCTGGGATATTTAAGGTGTAACGAAGTGGAGGTTCTTGTCAACAGAGCAGCCCTAAACTTTGAGGTGCCTGTGTCTTGCTGATTTTTAGTTTTCCCAATTTATACGCCCATGAGTGGAAGTGCCCTATGCTCTCTAAGCTGAGTTTTTTAGATGTTTCAGGACACACCGTACACTTCTCCAGAGTGGCTGTTGGCAATTTACATCCCGCCCATCAGCGTAGCCAGGCTCCCGTTTCTCCATGGCCTGTCCTGCATTTCTGCTTTTGACACTTTATTCAGCATGGCCCTTTTGACCGATGGGAAGCGAGACTTCTTTGTAGCGCTGATTTGCCTTTCCAGGTCGCTTGGTTGGCCAAAAAGGGCGGATGCGTTTTTTCCTGCATATATTCAGGAAAAAACGCATCCACCCTTTTTGGCCAAGGGCATCATTGTCGAGGTTTTGCCGCTTTTCCTTTTCTTTAAAGGCGATTCGAATCTCCCTCCTGAAATCTGTTTCCTGCAATTCTGCCTTGCTTTCAAATCCTCTTCGTTGCCTTCCCTCAATATATTTGTGGACGAGAGTTATCATTTATAAGTCTGCAGGTTTGTGAATTGCAGTGCCCCTGAGCTCCATTTTTCAACTCGCTTTCTTGGGAGCTGGCCGCAAAAGCGCAGGATTGCTTCAGGCCCTATTCTGGTCCCGGTCGGCAGGCTGAGCCTGTGGTTAATTCTTCTTCCTGATGGGAAAATAGAGTGACCTGTGCCTGTCCCAACACCTAGAGCTAGTCTCTCATTGGTTCCCCCTCTTCCCGTTAATCCTCAGGACAAATTGCAACCTGTACGGAACAGGAGGTTAAAGGTGCTGATTCTCCAAGGAGGGAGATTGGTAGTAAAGCGGCTGGAATGGTGAACCTGAGCACAAGAAAGATGAGAAATGAGGTGCGTTTTGGAAACCTTTCCCGATCACACGGTGTACCATCTTCTGGGTTTCTCATGCATGTTTTCAATGTAGGAAGATGCCCTTGAACCTGGAGATTTGGGACCCATGGGATGGGTACCACGCAGTATTACTTTAAAGGGTCTGCGTTTCCTCACCCAACCTCACCAAACCTCTCAGCCCCAAGAGTGTCCACCCTTATGTCTCAATCAGCTGTGGGTCTAGATATGGTCAATCCAGGTGGCATCACAGCCCCTGAACGAATTTTGTAAGAATTTCTCTCTCTTTCACTGTCTTTGTTTCACGGGTTTTTAAAAGTAATTGATTTTTATAATGGGGTTTAGCTGCTTTTCACTGCTGTGTTTATGCCGCTTTACTCCCACTTGACTCACTTACAGAGAGATATCAATACATAGGTTTTAAGATTCTTACTAGTCAGATATATTCTTGGGCGGTGAATAGGGGGTGTTGAGTCCAATTCACTGAGCAAGAGTAGGTCTTGTCTATTACATATTGGGTTTATGGAACGGTATCTGAGCTAATTAGAAACCCTTGTTTTATGCATCACCCCACCTCACCTTTCACGTTAAGCAGCCATAGTGTGTTTTCTAAACGTGTGACTCTGTTCTGTTTTGTAATTCAGTTCAAGGGTAGCGGTTTTTACATTCCCTCGATAAGTGATATCTTATGATAAGTGTGTTTTTCTGTGTGACTTATTTCACTTAGAATCGTCGTACCTAAATCCACTCATCATGCTGCTACTAGCCTTATGACGTTGATTTCATGGCTGAGTGATATTCCATTGTACATAAGGACCACAACTTCTTTATCCATTTTTCTCTTTCCTGGGATATTTAAGGTGTAACGAAGTGGAGGTTCTTGTCAACAGAGCAGCCCTAAACTTTGGGGTGCCTGTGTCTTGCTGATTTTTAGTTTTCCCAATTTATACGCCCATGAGTGGAAGTGCCCTATGCTCTCTAAGCTGAGTTTTTTAGATGTTTCAGGACACACCGTACCCTTCTCCAGAGTGGCTGTTGGCAATTTACATCCCGCCCATCAGCGTAGCCAGGCTCCCGTTTCTCCATGGCCTGTCCTGCATTTCTGGTTTTGACACTTTATTCAGCATGGCCCTTTTGACCGATGGGAAGCGAGACTTCTTTGTAGGGCTGATTTGCCTTTCCAGGTTGCTTGGTTGGCCAAAAAGGGCGGATGCGTTTTTTCCTGAACACATTCAGGAAAAAACGCGTACGCCCTTTTTGGCCAAGGGCATCATTGTCGAGGTTTTGCCGCTTTTCCTGTTCTTTAAAGTCGATTCGAATCTCCCTCCTGAAATCTGTTTCCTGCAATTCTGCCTTGCTTTCAAATCCTCTTCGTTGCCTTCCCTCAATATATTTGTGGACGAGAGTTATCATTTATAAGTCTGCAGGTTTGTGAATTGCAGTGCCCCTGAGCTCCATTTTTCAACTCGCTTTCTTGGGAGCTGGCCGCAAAAGCGCAGGATTGCTTCAAGCCGTATTCGGGTCCGGGCGGCAGGCTGAGCCTGTGGTTAATTCTTCTTCCTGATGGGAAAATAGAGTGACCTGTGCCTGTCCCAACACCTAGAGCTAGTCTCTCATTGGTTCCCCCTCTTCCCGTTCAACCTCAGGACAAATTGCAACCTGTACGGAACAGGAGGTTAAAGGTGCTGATTCTCCAAGGAGGGAGATTGCTAGTAAAGCGGATGGAATGGCGAACCCGAGCACAAGGAGATGAGAAATGAGGTGCGTTTTGGAAACCTTTCCCGATCACACGGTGTACCATCTTCTGGGTTTCTCATGCATGTTTTCGATGTAGGAAGATGCCTTTGAACCTGGAGATTTGGGACCCATGGGATGGGTACCACGCAGTATTGCTTTAAAGGGTCTGCGTTTCCTCACCCAACCTCACCAAACCTCTCAGCCCCAAGAGTGTCCACCCTTATGTCTCAATCAGCTGTGGGTCTAGATATGGTCAATCCAGGTGGCATCACAGCCCCTGAACGAATTTTGTAAGAATTTCTCTCTCGTTCACTGTCTTTGTTTCACGGGTTTTTAAAAGTAATTGATTTTTATAATGGGGTTTAGCTGCTTTTCACTGCTGTGTTTATGCCGCTTTACACCCACTTGACTCACTTACAGAGAGATATCAATACATAGGTTTTAAGATTCTTACTAGTCAGATATATTCTTGGGCGGTGAATAGGGGGTGTTGAGTCCAATTCACTGAGCAAGGAGTAGGTCTTGTCTATTACATATTTGGTTTATGGAACGGTATCTGAGCTAATTTGAAACCCTTGTTTTATGCATCACCCCACCTCACCTTTCCCGTTAAGCAGCCATAGTGTGTTTTCTAAACGTGTAACTCTGTTCTGTTTTGTAATTCAGTTCAAGGGTAGCGGGTTTTACATTCCCTCTATAAGTGATATCTTATGATAAGTGTCTTTTTCTGTGTGACTTATTTCACTTAGAATCGTCGTACCGAAATCCACTCATCATGCTGCTACTAGCCTTATGACGTTGATTTCATGGCTGAGTGATATTCCATTGTACATATGGACCACAACTTCTTTATCCATTTTTCTCTTTCCTGGGATATTTAAGGTGTAACGAAGTGGAGGTTCTTGTCAACAGAGCAGCCCTAAAGTTTGGGGTGCCTGTGTCTTGCTGATTTTTAGTTTTCCCAATTTATACGCCCATGAGTGGAAGTGCCCTATGCTCTCTAAGCTGAGTTTTTTAGATGTTTCAGGACACACCGTACACTTCTCCAGAGTGGCTGTTGGCAATTTACATCCCGCCCATCAGCGTAGCCAGGCTCCCGTTTCTCCATGGCTTGTCCTTCATTTCTGGTTTTGACACTTTATTCAGCATGGCCCTTTTGACCGATGGGAAGCGAGACTTCTTTGTAGCGCTGATTTGCCTTTCCAGATTGCTTGGTTGGCCAAAAAGGGCAGATGCGTTTTTTCCTGAATATATTCAGGAAAAAACGAAACCGCCTTTTTTGGCCAAGGGCATCATTGTCGAGGTTTTGCCGCTTTTCCTGTTCTTTAAAGGCGATTCGAATCTCCCTCCTGAGATCTGTTTCCTGCAATTCTGCCTTGCTTTCAAATCCTCTTCGTTGCCTTCCCTCAATATATTTGTGGACGAGAGTTATCATTTATAAGTCTGCAGGTTTGTGAATTGCAGTGCCCCTGAGCTCCATTTTTCAACTCGCTTTCTTGGGAGCTGGCCGCAAAAGCGCAGGATTGCTTCAGGCCCTATTCGGGTCCCGGGCGGCAGGCTGAGCCTGTGGTTAATTCTTCTTCCTGATGGGAAAATAGAGTGACCTGTGCCTGTCCCAACACCTAGAGCTAGTCTCTCATTGGTTCCCCCTCTTCTCGTTCATCCTCAGGACAAATTGCAACCTGTACGGAACAGGAGGTTAAAGGTGCTGATTCTCCAAGGAGGGAGATTGCTAGTAAAGTGGATGGAATGGCGAACCCGAGCACAAGGAGATGAGAAATGAGGTGCGTTTTGGAAACCTTTCCCGATCACACGGTGTACCCTCTTCTGGGTTTCTCATGCCTGTTTTCGATGTAGGAATATGCCCTTGAACCTGGAGATTTGGGACCCATGGGATGGGTACCACGCAGTATTACTTTAAAGGGTCTGCGTTTCCTCACCCAACCTCACCAAACCTCTCAGCCCCAAGAGTGTCCACCCTTATGTCTCAATCAGCTGTGGGTCTAGATATGGTCAATCCAGGTAGCATCACAGCCCCTGAACGAATTTTGTAAGAATTTCTCTCTCTTTCACTGTCTTTGTTTCACGGGTTTTTAAAAGTAATTGATTTTTATAATGGGGTTTAGCTGCTTTTCCCTGCTGTGTTTATGCTGCTTTACACCCACTTGACTCACTTACAGAGAGATATCAATACATAGGTTTTAAGATTCTTACTAGTCAGATATATTCTTGGGCAGTGAATATGGGGTGTTGAGTCCAATTCACTGAGGAAGGAGTAGGTTTTGTCTATTACATATTGGGTTTATGGAACGGTATCTGAGCTAATTTGAAACCCTTGTTTTATGCATCACCCCACCTCACCTTTCCCGTTAAGCAGCCATAGTGTGTTTTCTAAACGTGTGACTCTGTTCTGCTTTGTAATTCAGTTCAAGGGTAGCGGTTTTTACATTCCCTCTATAAGTGATATCTTATGATAAGTGTGTTTTTCTGTGTGACTTATTTCACTTAGAATCGTCGTACCTAAATCCACTCATCATGCTGCTACTAGCCTTATGACGTTGATTTCATGGCTGAGTGATATTCCATTGTACATAAGGACCACAACTTCTTTATCCATTTTTCTCTTTCCTGGGATATTTAAGGTGTAACGAAGTGGAGGTTCTTGTCAACAGAGCAGCCCTAAACTTTGGGGTGCCTGTGTCTTGCTGATTTTTAGTTTTCCCAATTTATACGCCCATGAGTGGAAGTGCCCTATGCTCTCTAAGCTGAGTTTTTTAGATGTTTCAGGACACACCGTACCCTTCTCCAGAGTTGCTGTTGGCAATTTACATCCCGCCCATCAGCGTAACCAGGCTCCCGTTTCTCCATGGCCTGTCCTGCATTTCTGGTTTTGACACTTTATTCAGCATGGCCCTTTTGACCGATGGAAAGCGAGACTACTTTGTAGCGCTGATTTGCCTTTCCAGGTTGCTTGGTTGGCCAAAAAGGGCGGATGCGTTTTTTCCTGAATATATTCAGAAAAAACGCATCCGCCCTTTTTGGCCAAGGGCATCATTGTCGAGGTTTTGCCGCTTTTCCTGTTCTTTAAAGGCGATTCGAATCTCCCTCCTGAAATCTGTTTCCTGCAATTCTGCCTTGCTTTCCAATCCTCTTCGTTGCCTTCCCTCAATATATTTGTGGACGAGAGTTATCATTTATAAGTCTGCAGGTTTGTGAATTGCAGTGCCCATGAGCTCCATTTTTCAACTCGCTTTCTTGGGAGCTGGCCGCAAAAGCGCAGGATTGCTTCAGGCCCTATTCGGGTCCCGGGCGGCAGGATGAGCCTGTGGTTAATTCTTCTTCCTGTTGGGAAAATAGAGTGACCTGTGCCTGTCCCAACACCTAGAGCTAGTCTCTCATTGGTTCCCCCTCTTCTCATTCATCGTCAGGACAAATTGCAACCTGTACGGAACAGGAGGTTAAAGGTGCTGATTCTCCAAGGAGGGAGATTGCTAGTAAAGCGGATGGAATGGCGAACCCGAGCACAAGGAGATGAGAAATGAGGTGCGTTTTGGAAACCTTTCCCGATCACATGGTGTACCCTCTTCTGGGTTTCTCATGCCTGTTTTCGAAGTAGGAATATGCCCTTGAACCTGGAGATTTGGGACCCATGGGATGGGTACCACGCAGTATTACTTTAAAGGGTCTGCGTTTCCTCACCCAACCTCACCAAACCTCTCAGCCCCAAGAGTGTCCACCCTTATGTCTCAATCAGCTGTGGGTCTAGATATGGTCAATCCAGGTGGCATCACAGCCCCTGAACGAATTTTGTAAGAATTTCTCTCTCTTTCACTGTCTTTGTTTCACGGGTTTTTAAAAGTAATTGATTTTTATAATGGGGTTTAGCTGCTTTTCACTGCTGTGTTTATGCCGCTTTACACCCACTTGACTCACTTACAGAGAGATATCAATACATAGGTTTTAAGATTCTTACTAGTCAGATATATTCTTGCGCGGTGATTAGGGGGTGTTGAGTCCAATTCACTGAGCAAGGAGTAGGTCTTGCCGATTACCTATTGGGTTTATGGAACGGTATCTGAGCTAATTTGAAACCCTTGTTTTATGCATCACCCCACCTCACCTTTCCCGTTAAGCAGCCATAGTGTGTTTTCTAAACGTGTGACTCTGTTCTGCTTTGTAATTCAGTTCAAGGGTAGCGGTTTTTACATTCCCTCTATAAGTGATATCTTATGATAAGTGTGTTTTTCTGTGTGACTTATTTCACTTAGAATCGTCGTACCTAAATCCACTCATCATGCTGCTACTAGCCTTATGACGTTGATTTCATGGCTGAGTGATATTCCATTGTACATAAGGACCACAACTTCTTTATCCATTTTTCTCTTTCCTGGGATATTTAAGGTGTAACGAAGTGGAGGTTCTTGTCAACAGAGCAGCCCTAAACTTTGGGGTGCCTGTGTCTTGCTGATTTTTAGTTTTCCCAATTTATACGCCCATGAGTGGAAGTGCCCTATGCTCTCTAAGCTGAGTTTTTTACATGTTTCAGGACACACCGTACCCTTCTCCAGAGTGGCTGTTGGCAATTTACATCCCGCCCATCAGCGTAGCCAGGCTCCCGTTTCTCCATGGCCTGTCCTGCATTTCTGGTTTTGACACTTTATTCAGCATGGCCCTTTTGACCGATGGGAAGCGAGACTTCTTTGTAGCGCTGATTTGCCTTTCCAGGTCGCTTGGTTGGCCAAAAAGGGCAGATGCGTTTTTTCCTGCATATATTCAGGAAAAAACGCATCCACCCTTTTTGGCCAAGGGCATCATTGTCGAGGTTTTGCCGCTTTTCCTTTTCTTTAAAGGCGATTCGAATCTCCCTCCTGAAATATGTTTCCTGCAATTCTGCCTTGCTTTCAAATCCTCTTCGTTGCCTTCCCTCAATATATTTGTGGACGAGAGTTATCATTTATAAGTCTGCAGGTTTGTGAATTGCAGTGCCCCTGAGCTCCATTTTTCAACTCGCTTTCTTGGGAGCTGGCCGCAAAAGCGCAGGATTGCTTCAGGCCCTATTCGGGTCCCGGTCGGCAGGCTGAGCCTGTGGTTAATTCTTCTTCCTGATGGGAAAATAGAGTGACCTGTGCCTGTCCCAATACCTAGAGCTAGTCTCTCATTCGTTCCCCCTCTTCCCGTTCATCCTCAGGACAAATTGCAACCTGTACGGAACAGGAGGTTAAAGGTGCTGATTCTCCAAGGAGGGAGATTGCTAGTAAAGCGGCTGGAATGGCGAACCCGAGCACAAGGAGATGAGAAATGAGGTGCGTTTTGGAAACCTTTCCCGATCACAAGGTGTACCATCTTCTGGGTTTCTCATGCATGTTTTCGATGTAGGAAGATGCCCTTGAACCTGGAGATTTGGGACCCATGGGATGGGTACCACGCAGTGTTGCTTTAAAGGGTCTGCGTTTCCTCACCCAACCTCACCAAACCTCTCAGCCCCAAGAGTGTACACCCTTATGTCTCAATCAGCTGTGGGTCTAGATATGGTCAATCCAGGTGGCATCACAGCCCCTGAACGAATTTTGTAAGAATTTCTCTCTCTTTCACTGTCTTTGTTTCACGGGTTTTTAAAAGTAATTGATTTTTATAATGGGGTTTAGCTGCTTTTCACTGCTGTGTTTATGCCGCTTTACACCCACTTGACTCACTTACAGAGAGATATCAATACATAGGTTTTAAGATTCTTACTATTCAGATATATTCTTGGGCGGTGAATAAGGGGTGTTGAGTCCAATTCTTTGAGCAAGGAGTAGGTCTTGTCTATTACATATTGGGTTTATGGAACGGTATCTGAGCTAATTTGAAACCGTTGTTTTATGCATCACCCCACCTCACCTATCCCGTTAAGCAGCCATAGTGTGTTTTCTAAACGTGTGACTCTGTTCTGTTTTGTAATTCAGTTCAAGGGTAGCTGTTTTTACATTCCCTCTATAAGTGATATCTTATGATAAGTGTCCTTTTCTGTGTGACTTATTTCACTTAGAATCGTCGTACCTAAATCCACTCATCATGCTGCTACTAGCCTTATGACGTTGATTTCATGGCTGAGTGATATTCCATTGTACATAAGGACCACAACTTCTTTATCCATGTTTCTCTTTCCTGGGATATTTAAGGTGTAACGAAGTGGAGGTTCTTGTCAACAGAGCAGCCCTAAACTTTGGGCTGCCTGTGTCTTGCTGATTCTTAGTTTTCCCAATTTATACGCCCATGAGTGGAAGTGCCCTATGCTCTCTAAGCTGAGTTTTTTAGATGTTTCAGGACACACCGTACACTTCTCCAGAGTGGCTGTTGGCAATTTACATCCCGCCCATCAGCATAGCCAGGCTCCCGTTTCTCCATGGCCTGTCCTGCATTTCTGGTTTTGACACTTTATTCAGCATGGCCCTTTTGACCGATGGGAAGCGAGACTTCTTTGTAGCGCTGATTTGCCTTTCCAGGTCGCTTGGTTGGACAAAAAGGGCAGATGCGTTTTTTCCTGCATATATTCAGGAAAAAACGCATCCGCCCTTTTTGGCCAAGGGCATCATTGTCGAGGTTTTGCCGCTTTTCCTTTTCTTTAAAGGCTATTCGAATCTCCCTCCTGAAATATGTTTCCTGCAATTCTGCCTTGCTTTCAAATCCTCTTCGTTGCCTTCCCTCAATATATTTGTGGACGAGAGTTATCATTTATAAGTCTGCAGGTTTGTGAATTGCAGTGCCCCTGAGCTCCATTTTTCAACTCGCTTTCTTGGGAGCTGGCCGCAAAAGCGCAGGATTGCTTCAGGCCCTATTCGGGTCCCGGTCGGCAGGCTGAGCCTGTGGTTAATTCTTCTTCCTGATGGGAAAATAGAGTGACCTGTGCCTGTCCCAACACCTAGAGCTAGTCTCTCATTGGTTCCCCCTCTTCCCGTTCATCCTCAGGACAAATTGCAACCTGTACGGAACAGGAGGTTAAAGGTGCTGATTTTCCAAGGAGGGAGATTGCTAGTAAAGCGGCTGGAATGGTGAACCTGAGCACAAGAAAGATGAGAAATGAGGTGCGTTTTGGAAACCTTTCCCGATCACACGGTGTACCATCTTCTGGGTTTCTCATGCATGTTTTCAATGTAGGAAGATGCCCTTGAACCTGGAGATTTGGGACCCATGGGATGGGTACCACGCAGTATTACTTTAAAGGGTCTGCGTTTCCTCACCCAACCTCACCAAACCTCTCAGCCCCAAGAGTGTCCACCCTTATGTCTCAATCAGCTGTGTGTCTAGATATGGTCAATCCAGGTGGCATCACAGCCCCTGAACGAATTTTGTAAGAATTTCTCTCTCTTTCACTGTCTTTGTTTCACGGGTTTTTAAAAGTAATTGATTTTTATAATGGGGTTTAGCTGCTTTTCCCTGCTGTGTTTATGCCGCTTTACACCCACTTGACTCACTTACAGAGAGATATCAATACATAGGTTTTAAGATTCTTACTAGTCAGATATATTCTTGGGCGGTGAATAGGGGGTGTTGAGTCCAATTCACTGAGCAAGGAGTAGGTCTTGTCTATTACATATTGGGTTTATGGAACGGTATCTGAGCTAATTTGAAACCCTTGTTTTATGCATCACCCCACCTCACCTATCCCGTTAAGCAGCCATAGTGTGTTTTCTAAACGTGTGACTCTGTTCTGTTTTGTAATTCAGTTCAAAGGTAGCTGTTTTTACATTCCCTCTATAAGTGATATCTTATGATAAGTGTGTTTTTCTGTGTGACTTATTTCACTTAGAATCGTCGTACCTAAATCCACTCATCATGCTGCTACTAGCCTTATGACGTTGATTTCATGGCTGAGTGATATTCCATTGTACATAAGGACCACAACTTCTTTATCCATTTTTCTCTTTCCTGGGATATTTAAGGTGTAACGAAGTGGAGGTTCTTGTCAACAGAGCAGCCATAAACTTTGGGGTGCCTGTGTCTTGCTGATTTTTAGTTTTCCCAATTTATACGCCCATGAGTGGAAGTGCCCTATGCTCTCTAAGCTGAGTTTTTTAGATGTTTCAGGACACACCGTACCCTTCTCCAGAGTGGCTGTTGGCAATTTACATCCCGCCCATCAGCGTAGCCAGGCTCCCGTTTCTCCATGGCCTGTCCTGCATTTCTGGTTTTGACACTTTATTCAGCATGGCCCTTTTGACCGATGGGAAGCGAGACTTCTTTGTAGCGCTGATTTGCCTTTCCAGGTTGCTTGGTTGGCCAAAAAGGGCGGATGCGTTTTTTCCTGAACATATTCAGGAAAAAAACGCATCCGCCCTTTTTGGCCAAGGGCATCATTGTCGAGGTTTTGCCGCTTTTCCTGTTCTTTAAAGGCGATTCGAATCTCCCTCCTGAAATCTGTTTCCTGCAATTCTGCCTTGCTTTCCAATCCTCTTCGTTGCCTTCCCTCAATATATTTGTGGACGAGAGTTATCATTTATAAGTCTGCAGGTTTGTGAATTGCAGTGCCCCTGAGCTCCATTTTTCAACTCGCTTTCTTGGGAGCTGGCCGCAAAAGCGCAGGATTGCTTCAGGCCCTATTCTGGTCCCGGTCGGCAGGCTGAGCCTGTGGTTAATTCTTCTTCCTGATGGGAAAATAGAGTGACCTGTGCCTGTCCCAACACCTAGAGCTAGTCTCTCATTGGTTCCCCCTCTTCCCGTTCATCCTCAGGACAAATTGCAACCTGTACGGAACAGGAGGTTAAAGGTGCTGATTCTCCAAGGAGGGAGATTGCTAGTAAAGCGGCTGGAATGGCGAACCCGAGCACAAGGAGATGAGAAATGAGGTGCGTTTTGGAAACCTTTCCCGATCACACGGTGTACCATCTTCTGGGTTTCTCATGCATGTTTTCGATGTAGGAAGATGCCCTTGAACCTGGAGATTTGGGACCCATGGGATGGGTACCACGCAGTGTTGCTTTAAAGGGTCTGCGTTTCCTCACCCAACCTCACCAAACCTCTCAGCCCCAAGAGTGTCCACCCTTATGTCTCAATCAGCTGTGGGTCTAGATATGGTCAATCCAGGTGGCATCACAGCCCCTGAACGAATTTTGTAAGAATTTCTCTCTCTTTCACTGTCTTTGTTTCACGGGTTTTTAAAAGTAATTGATTTTTATAATGGGGTTTAGCTGCTTTTCACTGCTGTGTTTATGCCGCTTTACACCCACTTGACTCACTTACAGAGAGATATCAATACATAGGTTTTAAGATTCTTACTATTCAGATATATTCTTGGGCGGTGAATAAGGGGTGTTGAGTCCAATTCTTTGAGCAAGGAGTAGGTTTTGTCTATTACATATTGGGTTTATGGAACGGTATCTGAACTAATTTGAAACCGTTGTTTTATGCATCACCCCACCTCACCTATCCCGTTAAGCAGCCATAGTGTGTTTTCTAAACGTGTGACTCTGTTCTGTTTTGTAATTCAGTTCAAGGGTAGCTGTTTTTACATTCCCTCTATAAGTGATATCTTATGATAAGTGTCCTTTTCTGTGTGACTTATTTCACTTAGAATCGTCGTACCTAAATCCACTCATCATGCTGCTACTAGCCTTATGACGTTGATTTCATGGCTGAGTGATATTCCATTGTACATAAGGACCACAACTTCTTTATCCATTTTTCTCTTTCCTGGGATATTTAAGGTGTAACGAAGTGGAGGTTCTTGTCAACAGAGCAGCCCTAAACTTTGGGGTGCCTGTGTCTTGCTGATTTTTAGTTTTCCCAATTTATACGCCCATGAGTGGAAGTGCCCTATGCTCTCTAAGCTGAGTTTTTTAGATGTTTCAGGACACACCGTACACTTCTCCAGAGTGGCTGTTGGCAATTTACATCCCGCCCATCAGCGTAGCCAGGCTCCCGTTTCTCCATGGCCTGTCCTGCATTTCTGGTTTTGACACTTTATTCAGCATGGCCCTTTTGACCGATGGGAAGCGAGACTTCTTTGTAGCGCTGATTTGCCTTTCCAGGTCGCTCGGTTGGCCAAAAAGGGCGGATGCGTTTTTTCCTGAATATATTCAGGAAAAAACGCATCCGCCCTTTTTGGCCAAGGGCATCATTGTCGAGGTTTTGCCGCTTTTCCTGTGCTTTAAAGGCGATTCGAATCTCCCTCCTGAAATCTGTTTCCTGCAATTCTGCCTTGCTTTCCAATCCTCTTCGTTGCCTTCCCTCAATATATTTGTGGACGAGAGTTATCATTTATAAGTCTGCAGGTTTGTGAATTGCAGTGCCCCTGAGCTCCATTTTTCAACTCGCTTTCTTGGGAGCTGGCCGCAAAAGCGCAGGATTGCTTCAGGCCCTATTCTGGTCCCGGTCGGCAGGCTGAGCCTGTGGTTAATTCTTCTTCCTGATGGGAAAATAGAGTGACCTGTGCCTGTCCCAACACCTAGAGCTAGTCTCTCATTGGTTCCCCCTCTTCCCATTCATCCTCAGGACAAATTGCAACCTGTACGGAACAGGAGGTTAAAGGTGCTGATTCTCCAAGGAGGGAGATTGCTAGTAAAGCGGCTGGAATGGCGAACCCGAGCACAAGGAGATGAGAAATGAGGTGCGTTTTGGAAACCTTTCCCGATCACACGGTGTACCATCTTCTGGGTTTCTCATGCATGTTTTCGATGTAGGAAGATGCCCTTGAACCTGGAGATTTGGGACCCATGGGATGGGTACCACGCAGTGTTGCTTTAAAGGGTCTGCGTTTCCTCACCCAACCTCACCAAACCTCTCAGCCCCAAGAGTGTCCACCCTTATGTCTCAATCAGCTGTGGGTCTAGATATGGTCAATCCAGGTGGCATCACAGCCCCTGAACGAATTTTGTAAGAATTTCTCTCTCTTTCACTGTCTTTGTTTCACGGGTTTTTAAAAGTAATTGATTTTTATAATGGGGTTTAGCTGCTTTTCACTGCTGTGTTTATGCCGCTTTACACCCACTTGACTCACTTACAGAGAGATATCAATACATAGGTTTTAAGATTCTTACTATTCAGATATATTCTTGGGCGGTGAATAAGGGGTGTTGAGTCCAATTCTTTGAGCAAGGAGTAGGTCTTGTCTATTACATATTGGGTTTATGGAACGGTATCTGAGCTAATTTGAAACCGTTGTTTTATGCATCACCCCACCTCACCTATCCCGTTAAGCAGCCATAGTGTGTTTTCTAAACGTGTGACTCTGTTCTGTTTTGTAATTCAGTTCAAGGGTAGCTGTTTTTACATTCCCTCTATAAGTGATATCTTATGATAAGTGTCCTTTTCTGTGTGACTTATTTCACTTAGAATCGTCGTACCTAAATTCACTCATCATGCTGCTACTAGCCTTATGACGTTGATTTCATGGCTGAGTGATATTCCATTGTACATAAGGACCACAACTTCTTTATCCATTTTTCTCTTTCCTGGGATATTTAAGGTGTAATGAAGTGGAGGTTCTTGTCAACAGAGCAGCCCTAAACTTTGGGGTGCCTGTGTCTTGCTGATTTTTAGTTTTCCCAATTTATACGCCCATGAGTGGAAGTGCCCTATGCTCTCTAAGCTGAGTTTTTTAGATGTTTCAGGACACACCGTACACTTCTCCAGAGTGGCTGTTGGCAATTTACATCCCGCCCATCAGCGTAGCGAGGCTCCCGTTTCTGCATGGCTTGTCCTGCATTTCTGGTTTTGACACTTTATTCAGCATGGCCCTTTTGACCGATGGGAAGCGAGACTTCTTTGTAGCGCTGATTTGCCTTTCCAGGTCGCTCGGTTGGCCAAAAAGGGCGGATGCGTTTTTTCCTGAATATATTCAGGAAAAAACGCATCCGCCCTTTTTGGCCAAGGGCATCATTGTCGAGGTTTTGCCGCTTTTCCTGTTCTTTAAAGGCGATTCGAATCTCCCTCCTGAAATCTGTTTCCTGCAATTCTGCCTTGCTTTCAAATCCTCTTCGTTGCCTTCCCTCAATATATTTGTGGACGAGAGTTATCATTTATAAGTCTGCAGGTTTGTGAATTGCAGTGCCCCTGAGCTCCATTTTTCAACTCGCTTTCTTTGAAGCTGGCAGCAAAAGCGCAGGATTGCTTCAGGCCCTATTCTGGTCCCGGTCGGCAGGCTGAGCCTGTGGTTAATTCTTCTTCCTGATGGGAAAATAGAGTGACCTGTGCCTGTCCCAACACCTAGAGCTAGTCTCTCATTGGTTCCCCCTCTTCCCGTTCATCCTCAGGACAAATTGCAACCTGTACGGAACAGGAGGTTAAAGGTGCTGATTCTCCAAGGAGGGAGATTGCTAGTAAAGCGGCTGGAATGGCGAACCCGAGCACAAGGAGATGAGAAATGAGGTGCGTTTTGGAAACCTTTCCCGATCACACGGTGTACCATCTTCTGGGTTTCTCATGCATGTTTTCGTTGTAGGAAGATGCCCTTGAACCTGGAGATTTGGGACCCATGGGATGGGTACCACGCAGTGTTGCTTTAAATGGTCTGCGTTTCCTCACCCAACCTCACCAAACCTCTCAGCCCCAAGAGTGTCCACCCTTATGTCTCAATCAGCTGTGGGTCTAGATATGGTCAATCCAGGTGGCATCACAGCCCCTCAACGAATTTTGTAAGAATTTCTCTCTCTTTCACTGTCTTTGTTTCACGGGTTTTTAAAAGTAATTGATTTTTATAATGGGGTTTAGCTGCTTTTCACTGCTGTGTTTATGCCGCTTTACACCCACTTGACTCACTTACAGAGAGATATCAATACATAGGTTTTAAGATTCTTACTAGTCAGATATATTCTTGGGCGGTGAATAGGGGGTGTTGAGTCCAATTCACTGAGCAAGGAGTAGGTCTTGTCTATTACATATTGGGTTTATGGAACGGTATCTGAGCTAATTTGAAACCCTTGTTTTATGCATCACCCCACCTCACCTTTCCCGTTAAGCAGCCATAGTGTGTTTTCTAAACGTGTGACTCTGTTCTGTTTTGTAATTCAGTTCAAGGGTAGCGGTTTTTACATTCCCTCTATAAGTGATATCTTATGATAAGTGTCTTTTTCTGTGTGACTTATTTCACTTAGAATCGTCGTACCTAAATCCACTCATCATGCTGCTACTAGCCTTATGACGTTGATTTCATGGCTGAGTGATATTCCATTGTACATAAGGACCACAGCTTCTTTATCCATTTTTCTCTTTCCTGGGATATTTAAGGTGTAACGAAGTGGAGGTTCTTGTCAACAGAGCAGCCATAAACTTTGGGGTGCCTGTGTCTTGCTGATTTTTAGTTTTCCCAATTTATACGCCCATGAGTGGAAGTGCCCTATGCTCTCTAAGCTGAGTTTTTTACATGTTTCAGGACACACCGCACACTTCTCCAGAGTGGCTGTTGGCAATTTACATCCCGCCCATCAGCGTAGCCAGGCTCCCGTTTCTCCATGGCCTGTCCTGCATTTCTGCTTTTGACACTTTATTCAGCATGGCCCTTTTGACCGAGGGGAAGCGAGACTTCTTTGTAGCGCTGATTTTTCTTTCCAGGTTGCTTGGTTGGCCAGAAAGGGCGGATGCGTTTTTTCCTGAATATATTCAGGAAAAAACGCATCCGCCCTTTTTGGCCAAGGGCATCATTGTCGAGATTTTGCCGCTTTTCCTGTGCTTTAAAGGCGATTCGAATCTCCCTCCTGAAATCTGTTTCCTGCAATTCTGCCTTGCTTTCCAATCCTCTTCGTTGCCTTCCCTCAATATATTTGTGGACGAGAGTTATCATTTATAAGTCTGCAGGTTTGTGAATTGCAGTGCCCCTGAGCTCCATTTTTCAACTCGCTTTCTTGGGAGCTGGCCGCAAAAGCGCAGGATTGTTTTAGGCCCTATTCTGGTCCCGGGCGGCAGGCTGAGCCTGTGGTTAATTCTTCTTCCTGATGGGAAAATAGAGTGACCTGTGCCTGTCCCAACACCTAGAGCTAGTCTCTCATTGGTTCCCCCTCTTCCCGTTCATCCTCAGGACAAATTGCAACTTGTACGGAACAGGAGGTTAAAGGTGCTGATTCTCCAAGGAGGGAGATTGCTAGTAAAGCGGCTGGAATGGCGAACCCGAGCACAAGGAGATGAGAAATGAGGTGCGTTTTGGAAACCTTTCCCGATCACACGGTGTACCATCTTCTGGGTTTCTCATGCATGTTTTCGATGTAGGAAAATGCCCTTGAACCTGGAGATTTGGGACCCATGGGATGGGTACCACGCAGTATTACTTTAAAGGGTCTGCGTTTCCTCACCCAACCTCACCAAACCTCTCAGCCCCAAGAGTGTCCACCCTTATGTCTCAATCAGCTGTGGGTCTAGATATGGTCAATCCAGGTGGCATCACAGCCCCTGAACGAATTTTGTAAGAATGTCTCTCTCTTTCACTGTCTTTGTTTCACGGGTTTTTAAAAGTAATTGATTTTTATAATGGGGTTTAGCTGCTTTTCACTGCTGTGTTTATGCCGCTTTACACCCACTTGACTCACTTACAGAGAGATATCAATACATAGGTTTTAAGATTCTTACTAGTCAGATATATTCTTGGGCGGTGAATAGGGGGTTTTGAGTCCAATTCACTGAGCAAGGAGTAGGTCTTGTCTATTACATATTGGGTTTATGGAACGGTATCTGAGCTAATTTGAAACCCTTGTTTTATGCATCACCCCACCTCACCTTTCCCGTTAAGCAGCCATAGTGTGTTTTCTAAACGTGTGACTCTGTTCTGTTTTGTAATTCAGTTCAAGGGTAGCGGTTTTTACATTCCCTCTATAAGTGATATCTTATGATAAGTGTCTTTTTCTGTGTGACTTATTTCACTTAGAATCGTCGTACCTAAATCCCCTCATCATGCTGCTACTAGCCTTATGACGTTGATTTCATGGCTGAGTGATATTCCATTGTACATAAGGACCACAGCTTCTTTATCCATTTTTCTCTTTCCTGGGATATTTAAGGTGTAACGAAGTGGAGGTTCTTGTCAACAGAGCAGCCATAAACTTTGGGGTGCCTGTGTCTTGCTGATTTTTAGTTTTCCCAATTTATACGCCCATGAGTGGAAGTGCCCTATGCTCTCTAAGCTGAGTTTTTTACATGTTTCAGGACACACCGCACACTTCTCCAGAGTGGCTGTTGGCAATTTACATCCCGCCCATCAGCATAGCCAGGCTCCCGTTTCTCCATGGCCTGTCCTGCATTTCTGGTTTTGACACTTTATTCAGCATGGCCCTTTTGACCGATGGGAAGCGAGACTTCGTTGTAGCGCTGATTTGCCTTTCCAGGTCGCTTGGTTAGCCAAAAAGGGCGGATGCGTTTTTTCCTGCATATATCCAGGAAAAAACGCTTCCGCCCTTTTTGGCCAAGGGCATCATTGTCGAGGTTTTGCCGCTTTTCCTGTTCTTTAAAGGCGATTCGAATCTCCCTCCTGAGATCTGTTTCCTGCAATTCTGCCTTGCTTTCCAATCCTCTTCGTTGCCTTCCCTCAATATATTTGTGGACGAGAGTTATCATTTATAAGTCTGCAGGTTTGTGAATTGCAGTGCCCCTGAGCTCCATTTTACAACTCGCTGTCTTGGGAGCTGGCCGCAAAAGCGCAGGATTGCTTCAGGCCCTATTCTGGTCCCGGGCGGCAGGCTGAGCCTGTGGTTAATTCTTCTTCCTGATGGGAAAATAGAGTGACCTGTGCCTGTCCCAACACCTAGAGCTAGTCTCTCATTGGTTCCCCCTCTTCCCGTTCATCCTCAGGACAAATTGCAACATGTACGGAACAGGAGGTTAAAGGTGCTGATTCTCCAAGGAGGGAGATTGCTATTAAAGCGGCTGGAATGGCGAACCCGAGCACAAGGAGATGAGAAATGAGGTGCGTTTTGGAAACCTTTCCCGATCACACGGTGTACCATCTTCTGGGTTTCTCATGCATGTTTTCGATGTAGGAAAATGCCCTTGAACCTGGAGATTTGGGACCCATGGGATGGGTACCACGCAGTATTACTTTAAAGGGTCTGCGTTTCCTCACCCAACCTCACCAAACCTCTCAGCCCCAAGAGTGTCCACCCTTATGTCTCAATCAGCTGTGGGTCTAGATATGGTCAATCCAGGTGGCATCACAGCCCCTGAACGAATTTTGTAAGAATGTCTCTCTCTTTCACTGTCTTTGTTTCACGGGTTTTTAAAAGTAATTGATTTTTATAATGGGGTTTAGCTGCTGTTCACTGCTGTGTTTATGCCGCTTTACACCCACTTGACTCACTTACAGAGAGATATCAATACATAGGTTTTAAGATTCTTACTAGTCAGATATATTCTTGGGCGGTGAATAGGGGGTGTTGAGTCCAATTCACTGAGCAAGGAGTAGGTCTTGTCTATTACATATTGGGTTTATGGAACGGTATCTGAGCTAATTTGAAACCCTTGTTTTATGCATCACCCCACCTCACCTTTCCCGTTAAGCAGCCATAGTGTGTTTTCTAAACGTGTGACTCTGTTCTGTTTTGTAATTCAGTTCAAGGGTAGCGGTTTTTACATTCCCTCTATAAGTGATATCTTATGATAAGTGTCTTTTTCTGTGTGACTTATTTCACTTAGAATCGTCGTACCTAAATCCACTCATCATGCTGCTACTAGCCTTATGACGTTGATTTCATGGCTGAGTGATATTCCATTGTACATAAGGACCACAGCTTCTTTATCCATTTTTCTCTTTCCTGGGATATTTAAGGTGTAACGAAGTGGAGGTTCTTGTCAACAGAGCAGCCATAAACTTTGGGGTGCCTGTGTCTTGCTGATTTTTAGTTTTCCCAATTTATACGCCCATGAGTGGAAGTGCCCTATGCTCTCTAAGCTGAGTTTTTTACATGTTTCAGGACACACCGCACACTTCTCCAGAGTGGCTGTTGGCAATTTACATCCCGCCCATCAGCATAGCCAGGCTCCCGTTTCTCCATGGCCTGTCCTGCATTTCTGCTTTTGACACTTTATTCAGCATGGCCCTTTTGACCGATGGGAAGCGAGACTTCGTTGTAGCGCTGATTTGCCTTTCCAGGTCGCTTGGTTAGCCAAAAAGGGCGGATGCGTTTTTTCCTGCATATATCCAGGAAAAAACGCTTCCGCCCTTTTTGGCTAAGGGCATCATTGTCGAGGTTTTGCCGCTTTTCCTGTTCTTTAAAGGCGATTCGAATCTCCCTCCTGAGATCTGTTTCCTGCAATTCTGCCTTGCTTTCAAATCCTCTTCGTTGCCTTCCCTCAATATATTTGTGGACGAGAGTTATCATTTATAAGTCTGCAGGTTTGTGAATTGCAGTGCCCCTGAGCTCCATTTTACAACTTGCTGTCTTGGGAGCTGGCTGCAAAAGCGCAGGATTGCTTCAGGCCCTATTCTGGTCCCGGGCGGCAGGCTGAGCCTGTGGTTAATTCTTCTTCCTGATGGGAAAATAGAGTGACCTGTGCCTGTCCCAACACCTAGAGCTAGTCTCTCATTGGTTCCCCCTCTTCCCGTTCATCCTCAGGACAAATTGCAACATGTACGGAACAGGAGGTTAAAGGTGCTGATTCTCCAAGGAGGGAGATTGCTATTAAAGCGGCTGGAATGGCGAACCCGAGCACAAGGAGATGAGAAATGAGGTGCGTTTTGGAAACCTTTCCCGATCACACGGTGTACCATCTTCTGGGTTTCTCATGCATGTTTTCGATGTAGGAAAATGCCCTTGAACCTGGAGATTTGGGACCCATGGGATGGGTACCACGCAGTATTACTTTAAAGGGTCTGCGTTTCCTCACCCAACCTCACCAAACCTCTCAGCCCCAAGAGTGTCCACCCTTATGTCTCAATCAGCTGTGGGTCTAGATATGGTCAATCCAGGTGGCATCACAGCCCCTGAACGAATTTTGTAAGAATGTCTCTCTCTTTCACTGTCTTTGTTTCACGGGTTTTTAAAAGTAATTGATTTTTATAATGGGGTTTAGCTGCTGTTCACTGCTGTGTTTATGCCGCTTTACACCCACTTGACTCACTTACAGAGAGATATCAATACATAGGTTTTAAGATTCTTACTAGTCAGATATATTCTTGGGCGGTGAATAGGGGGTGTTGAGTCCAATTCACTGAGCAAGGAGTAGGTCTTGTCTATTACATATTGGGTTTATGGAACGGTATCTGAGCTAATTTGAAACCCTTGTTTTATGCATCACCCCACCTCACCTTTCCCGTTAAGCAGCCATAGTGTGTTTTCTAAACGTGTGACTCTGTTCTGTTTTGTAATTCAGTTCAAGGGTAGCGGTTTTTACATTCCCTCTATAAGTGATATCTTATGATAAGTGTCTTTTTCTGTGTGACTTATTTCACTTAGAATCGTCGTACCTAAATCCACTCATCATGCTGCTACTAGCCTTATGACGTTGATTTCATGGCTGAGTGATATTCCATTGTACATAAGGACCACAGCTTCTTTATCCATTTTTCTCTTTCCTGGGATATTTAAGGTGTAACGAAGTGGAGGTTCTTGTCAACAGAGCAGCCATAAACTTTGGGGTGCCTGTGTCTTGCTGATTTTTAGTTTTCCCAATTTATACGCCCATGAGTGGAAGTGCCCTATGCTCTCTAAGCTGAGTTTTTTACATGTTTCAGGACACACCGCACACTTCTCCAGAGTGGCTGTTGGCAATTTACATCCCGCCCATCAGCGTAGCCAGGCTCCCGTTTCTCCATGGCCTGTCCTGCATTTCTGCTTTTGACACTTTATTCAGCATGGCCCTTTTGACCGAGGGGAAGCGAGACTTCTTTGTAGCGCTGATTTTTCTTTCCAGGTTGCTTGGTTGGCCAGAAAGGGCGGATGCGTTTTTTCCTGAATATATTCAGGAAAAAACGCATCCGCCCTTTTTGGCCAAGGGCATCATTGTCGAGATTTTGCCGCTTTTCCTGTGCTTTAAAGGCGATTCGAATCTCCCTCCTGAAATCTGTTTCCTGCAATTCTGCCTTGCTTTCCAATCCTCTTCGTTGCCTTCCCTCAATATATTTGTGGACGAGAGTTATCATTTATAAGTCTGCAGGTTTGTGAATTGCAGTGCCCCTGAGCTCCATTTTTCAACTCGCTTTCTTGGGAGCTGGCCGCAAAAGCGCAGGATTGTTTTAGGCCCTATTCTGGTCCCGGGCGGCAGGCTGAGCCTGTGGTTAATTCTTCTTCCTGATGGGAAAATAGAGTGACCTGTGCCTGTCCCAACACCTAGAGCTAGTCTCTCATTGGTTCCCCCTCTTCCCGTTCATCCTCAGGACAAATTGCAACTTGTACGGAACAGGAGGTTAAAGGTGCTGATTCTCCAAGGAGGGAGATTGCTAGTAAAGCGGCTGGAATGGCGAACCCGAGCACAAGGAGATGAGAAATGAGGTGCGTTTTGGAAACCTTTCCCGATCACACGGTGTACCATCTTCTGGGTTTCTCATGCATGTTTTCGATGTAGGAAAATGCCCTTGAACCTGGAGATTTGGGACCCATGGGATGGGTACCACGCAGTATTACTTTAAAGGGTCTGCGTTTCCTCACCCAACCTCACCAAACCTCTCAGCCCCAAGAGTGTCCACCCTTATGTCTCAATCAGCTGTGGGTCTAGATATGGTCAATCCAGGTGGCATCACAGCCCCTGAACGAATTTTGTAAGAATGTCTCTCTCTTTCACTGTCTTTGTTTCACGGGTTTTTAAAAGTAATTGATTTTTATAATGGGGTTTAGCTGCTTTTCACTGCTGTGTTTATGCCGCTTTACACCCACTTGACTCACTTACAGAGAGATATCAATACATAGGTTTTAAGATTCTTACTAGTCAGATATATTCTTGGGCGGTGAATAGGGGGTGTTGAGTCCACTTCACTGAGCAAGGAGTAGGTCTTGTCTATTACATATTGGGTTTATGGAACGGTATCTGAGCTAATTTGAAACCCTTGTTTTATGCATCACCCCACCTCACCTTTCCCGTTAAGCAGCCATAGTGTGTTTTCTAAACGTGTGACTCTGTTCTGTTTTGTAATTCAGTTCAAGGGTAGCGGTTTTTACATTCCCTCTATAAGTGATATCTTATGATAAGTGTCTTTTTCTGTGTGACTTATTTCACTTAGAATCGTCGTACCGAAATCCACTCATCATGCTGCTACTAGCCTTATGACGTTGATTTCATGGCTGAGTGATATTCCATTGTACATAAGGACCACAGCTTCTTTATCCATTTTTCTCTTTCCTGGGATATTTAAGGTGTAACGAAGTGGAGGTTCTTGTCAACAGAGCAGCCATAAACTTTGGGGTGCCTGTGTCTTGCTGATTTTTAGTTTTCCCAATTTATACGCCCATGAGTGGAAGTGCCCTATGCTCTCTAAGCTGAGTTTTTTACATGTTTCAGGACACACCACACACTTCTCCAGAGTGGCTGTTGGCAACTTACATCCCTCCCATCAGCGTAGCCAGGCTCCCGTTTCTCCATGGCCTGTCCTGCATTTCTGCTTTTGACACTTTATTCAGCATGGCCCTTTTGACCGAGGGGAAGCGAGACTTCTTTGTAGCGCTGATTTTTCTTTCCAGGTTGCTTGGTTGGCCAAAAAGGGCGGATGCGTTTTTTCCTGAATATATTCAGGAAAAAACGCATCCGCCCTTTTTGGCCAAGGGCATCATTGTCGAGATTTTGCCGCTTTTCCTGTGCTTTAAAGGCGATTCGAATCTCCCTCCTGAAATCTGTTTCCTGCAATTCTGCCTTGCTTTCCAATCCTCTTCGTTGCCTTCCCTCAATATATTTGTGGACGAGAGTTATCATTTATAAGTCTGCAGGTTTGTGAATTGCAGTGCCCCTGAGCTCCATTTTTCAACTCGCTTTCTTGGGAGCTGGCCGCAAAAGCGCAGGATTGTTTTAGGCCCTATTCTGGTCCCGGGCGGCAGGCTGAGCCTGTGGTTAATTCTTCTTCCTGATGGGAAAATAGAGTGACCTGTGCCTGTCCCAACACCTAGAGCTAGTCTCTCATTGGTTCCCCCTCTTCCCGTTCATCCTCAGGACAAATTGCAACTTGTACGGAACAGGAGGTTAAAGGTGCTGATTCTCCAAGGAGGGAGATTGCTAGTAAAGCGGCTGGAATGGCGAACCCGAGCACAAGGAGATGAGAAATGAGGTGCGTTTTGGAAACCTTTCCCGATCACACGGTGTACCATCTTCTGGGTTTCTCATGCATGTTTTCGATGTAGGAAAATGCCCTTGAACCTGGAGATTTGGGACCCATGGGATGGGTACCACGCAGTATTACTTTAAAGGGTCTGCGTTTCCTCACCCAACCTCACCAAACCTCTCAGCCCCAAGAGTGTCCACCCTTATGTCTCAATCAGCTGTGGGTCTAGATATGGTCAATCCAGGTGGCATCACAGCCCCTGAACGAATTTTGTAAGAATGTCTCTCTCTTTCACTGTCTTTGTTTCACGGGTTTTTAAAAGTAATTGATTTTTATAATGGGGTTTAGCTGCTTTTCACTGCTGTGTTTATGCCGCTTTACACCCACTTGACTCACTTACAGAGAGATATCAATACATAGGTTTTAAGATTCTTACTAGTCAGATATATTCTTGGGCGGTGAATAGGGGGTGTTGAGTCCAATTCACTGAGCAAGGAGTAGGTCTTGTCTATTACATATTGGGTTTATGGAACGGTATCTGAGCTAATTTGAAACCCTTGTTTTATGCATCACCCCACCTCACCTTTCCCGTTAAGCAGCCATAGTGTGTTTTCTAAACGTGTGACTCTGTTCTGTTTTGTAATTCAGTTCAAGGGTAGCGGTTTTTACATTCCCTCTATAAGTGATATCTTATGATAAGTGTCTTTTTCTGTGTGACTTATTTCACTTAGAATCGTCGTACCTAAATCCACTCATCATGCTGCTACTAGCCTTATGACGTTGATTTCATGGCTGAGTGATATTCCATTGTACATAAGGACCACAGCTTCTTTATCCATTTTTCTCTTTCCTGGGATATTTAAGGTGTAACGAAGTGGAGGTTCTTGTCAACAGAGCAGCCATAAACTTTGGGGTGCCTGTGTCTTGCTGATTTTTAGTTTTCCCAATTTATACGCCCATGAGTGGAAGTGCCCTATGCTCTCTAAGCTGAGTTTTTTACATGTTTCAGGACACACCGCACACTTCTCCAGAGTGGCTGTTGGCAATTTACATCCCGCCCATCAGCGTAGCCAGGCTCCCGTTTCTCCATGGCCTGTCCTGCATTTCTGCTTTTGACACTTTATTCAGCATGGCCCTTTTGACCGAGGGGAAGCGAGACTTCTTTGTAGCGCTGATTTTTCTTTCCAGGTTGCTTGGTTGGCCAGAAAGGGCGGATGCGTTTTTTCCTGAATATATTCAGGAAAAAACGCATCCGCCCTTTTTGGCCAAGGGCATCATTGTCGAGATTTTGCCGCTTTTCCTGTGCTTTAAAGGCGATTCGAATCTCCCTCCTGAAATCTGTTTCCTGCAATTCTGCCTTGCTTTCCAATCCTCTTCGTTGCCTTCCCTCAATATATTTGTGGACGAGAGTTATCATTTATAAGTCTGCAGGTTTGTGAATTGCAGTGCCCCTGAGCTCCATTTTTCAACTCGCTTTCTTGGGAGCTGGCCGCAAAAGCGCAGGATTGTTTTAGGCCCTATTCTGGTCCCGGGCGGCAGGCTGAGCCTGTGGTTAATTCTTCTTCCTGATGGGAAAATAGAGTGACCTGTGCCTGTCCCAAAACCTAGAGCTAGTCTCTCATTGGTTCCCCCTCTTCCCGTTCATCCTCAGGACAAATTGCAACTTGTACGGAACAGGAGGTTAAAGGTGCTGATTGTCCAAGGAGGGAGATTGCTAGTAAAGCGGCTGGAATGGCGAACCCGAGCACAAGGAGATGAGAAATGAGGTGCGTTTTGGAAACCTTTCCCGATCACACGGTGTACCATCTTCTGGGTTTCTCATGCATGTTTTCGATGTAGGAAAATGCCCTTGAACCTGGAGATTTGGGACCCATGGGATGGGTACCACGCAGTATTACTTTAAAGGGTCTGCGTTTCCTCACCCAACCTCACCAAACCTCTCAGCCCCAAGAGTGTCCACCCTTATGTCTCAATCAGCTGTGGGTCTAGATATGGTCAATCCAGGTGGCATCACAGCCCCTGAACGAATTTTGTAAGAATGTCTCTCTCTTTCACTGTCTTTGTTTCACGGGTTTTTAAAAGTAATTGATTTTTATAATGGGGTTTAGCTGCTGTTCACTGCTGTGTTTATGCCGCTTTACACCCACTTGACTCACTTACAGAGAGATATCAATACATAGGTTTTAAGATTCTTACTAGTCAGATATATTCTTGGGCGGTGAATAGGGGGTGTTGAGTCCACTTCACTGAGCAAGGAGTAGGTCTTGTCTATTACATATTGGGTTTATGGAACGGTATCTGAGCTAATTTGAAACCCTTGTTTTATGCATCACCCCACCTCACCTTTCCCGTTAAGCAGCCATAGTGTGTTTTCTAAACGTGTGACTCTGTTCTGTTTTGTAATTCAGTTCAAGGGTAGCGGTTTTTACATTCCCTCTATAAGTGATATCTTATGATAAGTGTCTTTTTCTGTGTGACTTATTTCACTTAGAATCGTCGTACCGAAATCCACTCATCATGCTGCTACTAGCCTTATGACGTTGATTTCATGGCTGAGTGATATTCCATTGTACATAAGGACCACAGCTTCTTTATCCATTTTTCTCTTTCCTGGGATATTTAAGGTGTAACGAAGTGGAGGTTCTTGTCAACAGAGCAGCCATAAACTTTGGGGTGCCTGTGTCTTGCTGATTTTTAGTTTTCCCAATTTATACGCCCATGAGTGGAAGTGCCCTATGCTCTCTAAGCTGAGTTTTTTACATGTTTCAGGACACACCGCACACTTCTCCAGAGTGGCTGTTGGCAATTTACATCCCGCCCATCAGCGTAGCCAGGCTCCCGTTTCTCCATGGCCTGTCCTGCATTTCTGCTTTTGACACTTTATTCAGCATGGCCCTTTTGACCGAGGGGAAGCGAGACTTCTTTGTAGCGCTGATTTTTCTTTCCAGGTTGCTTGGTTGGCCAGAAAGGGCGGATGCGTTTTTTCCTGAATATATTCAGGAAAAAACGCATCCGCCCTTTTTGGCCAAGGGCATCATTGTCGAGATTTTGCCGCTTTTCCTGTGCTTTAAAGGCGATTCGAATCTCCCTCCTGAAATCTGTTTCCTGCAATTCTGCCTTGCTTTCCAATCCTCTTCGTTGCCTTCCCTCAATATATTTGTGGACGAGAGTTATCATTTATAAGTCTGCAGGTTTGTGAATTGCAGTGCCCCTGAGCTCCATTTTTCAACTCGCTTTCTTGGGAGCTGGCCGCAAAAGCGCAGGATTGTTTTAGGCCCTATTCTGGTCCCGGGCGGCAGGCTGAGCCTGTGGTTAATTCTTCTTCCTGATGGGAAAATAGAGTGACCTGTGCCTGTCCCAACACCTAGAGCTAGTCTCTCATTGGTTCCCCCTCTTCCCGTTCATCCTCAGGACAAATTGCAACTTGTACGGAACAGGAGGTTAAAGGTGCTGATTCTCCAAGGAGGGAGATTGCTAGTAAAGCGGCTGGAATGGCGAACCCGAGCACAAGGAGATGAGAAATGAGGTGCGTTTTGGAAACCTTTCCCGATCACACGGTGTACCATCTTCTGGGTTTCTCATGCATGTTTTCGATGTAGGAAAATGCCCTTGAACCTGGAGATTTGGGACCCATGGGATGGGTACCACGCAGTATTACTTTAAAGGGTCTGCGTTTCCTCACCCAACCTCACCAAACCTCTCAGCCCCAAGAGTGTCCACCCTTATGTCTCAATCAGCTGTGGGTCTAGATATGGTCAATCCAGGTGGCATCACAGCCCCTGAACGAATTTTGTAAGAATGTCTCTCTCTTTCACTGTCTTTGTTTCACGGGTTTTTAAAAGTAATTGATTTTTATAATGGGGTTTAGCTGCTGTTCACTGCTGTGTTTATGCCGCTTTACACCCACTTGACTCACTTACAGAGAGATATCAATACATAGGTTTTAAGATTCTTACTAGTCAGATATATTCTTGGGCGGTGAATAGGGGGTGTTGAGTCCACTTCACTGAGCAAGGAGTAGGTCTTGTCTATTACATATTGGGTTTATGGAACGGTATCTGAGCTAATTTGAAACCCTTGTTTTATGCATCACCCCACCTCACCTTTCCCGTTAAGCAGCCATAGTGTGTTTTCTAAACGTGTGACTCTGTTCTGTTTTGTAATTCAGTTCAAGGGTAGCGGTTTTTACATTCCCTCTATAAGTGATATCTTATGATAAGTGTCTTTTTCTGTGTGACTTATTTCACTTAGAATCGTCGTACCGAAATCCACTCATCATGCTGCTACTAGCCTTATGACGTTGATTTCATGGCTGAGTGATATTCCATTGTACATAAGGACCACAGCTTCTTTATCCATTTTTCTCTTTCCTGGGATATTTAAGGTGTAACGAAGTGGAGGTTCTTGTCAACAGAGCAGCCATAAACTTTGGGGTGCCTGTGTCTTGCTGATTTTTAGTTTTCCCAATTTATACGCCCATGAGTGGAAGTGCCCTATGCTCTCTAAGCTGAGTTTTTTACATGTTTCAGGACACACCGCACACTTCTCCAGAGTGGCTGTTGGCAATTTACATCCCGCCCATCAGCGTAGCCAGGCTCCCGTTTCTCCATGGCCTGTCCTGCATTTCTGCTTTTGACACTTTATTCAGCATGGCCCTTTTGACCGAGGGGAAGCGAGACTTCTTTGTAGCGCTGATTTTTCTTTCCAGGTTGCTTGGTTGGCCAGAAAGGGCGGATGCGTTTTTTCCTGAATATATTCAGGAAAAAACGCATCCGCCCTTTTTGGCCAAGGGCATCATTGTCGAGATTTTGCCGCTTTTCCTGTGCTTTAAAGGCGATTCGAATCTCCCTCCTGAAATCTGTTTCCTGCAATTCTGCCTTGCTTTCCAATCCTCTTCGTTGCCTTCCCTCAATATATTTGTGGACGAGAGTTATCATTTATAAGTCTGCAGGTTTGTGAATTGCAGTGCCCCTGAGCTCCATTTTTCAACTCGCTTTCTTGGGAGCTGGCCGCAAAAGCGCAGGATTGTTTTAGGCCCTATTCTGGTCCCGGGCGGCAGGCTGAGCCTGTGGTTAATTCTTCTTCCTGATGGGAAAATAGAGTGACCTGTGCCTGTCCCAACACCTAGAGCTAGTCTCTCATTGGTTCCCCCTCTTCCCGTTCATCCTCAGGACAAATTGCAACTTGTACGGAACAGGAGGTTAAAGGTGCTGATTCTCCAAGGAGGGAGATTGCTAGTAAAGCGGCTGGAATGGCGAACCCGAGCACAAGGAGATGAGAAATGAGGTGCGTTTTGGAAACCTTTCCCGATCACACGGTGTACCATCTTCTGGGTTTCTCATGCATGTTTTCGATGTAGGAAAATGCCCTTGAACCTGGAGATTTGGGACCCATGGGATGGGTACCACGCAGTATTACTTTAAAGGGTCTGCGTTTCCTCACCCAACCTCACCAAACCTCTCAGCCCCAAGAGTGTCCACCCTTATGTCTCAATCAGCTGTGGGTCTAGATATGGTCAATCCAGGTGGCATCACAGCCCCTGAACGAATTTTGTAAGAATGTCTCTCTCTTTCACTGTCTTTGTTTCACGGGTTTTTAAAAGTAATTGATTTTTATAATGGGGTTTAGCTGCTTTTCACTGCTGTGTTTATGCCGCTTTACACCCACTTGACTCACTTACAGAGAGATATCAATACATAGGTTTTAAGATTCTTACTAGTCAGATATATTCTTGGGCGGTGAATAGGGGGTGTTGAGTCCACTTCACTGAGCAAGGAGTAGGTCTTGTCTATTACATATTGGGTTTATGGAACGGTATCTGAGCTAATTTGAAACCCTTGTTTTATGCATCACCCCACCTCACCTTTCCCGTTAAGCAGCCATAGTGTGTTTTCTAAACGTGTGACTCTGTTCTGTTTTGTAATTCAGTTCAAGGGTAGCGGTTTTTACATTCCCTCTATAAGTGATATCTTATGATAAGTGTCTTTTTCTGTGTGACTTATTTCACTTAGAATCGTCGTACCGAAATCCACTCATCATGCTGCTACTAGCCTTATGACGTTGATTTCATGGCTGAGTGATATTCCATTGTACATAAGGACCACAGCTTCTTTATCCATTTTTCTCTTTCCTGGGATATTTAAGGTGTAACGAAGTGGAGGTTCTTGTCAACAGAGCAGCCATAAACTTTGGGGTGCCTGTGTCTTGCTGATTTTTAGTTTTCCCAATTTATACGCCCATGAGTGGAAGTGCCCTATGCTCTCTAAGCTGAGTTTTTTACATGTTTCAGGACACACCGCACACTTCTCCAGAGTGGCTGTTGGCAATTTACATCCCGCCCATCAGCGTAGCCAGGCTCCCGTTTCTCCATGGCCTGTCCTGCATTTCTGCTTTTGACACTTTATTCAGCATGGCCCTTTTGACCGAGGGGAAGCGAGACTTCTTTGTAGCGCTGATTTTTCTTTCCAGGTTGCTTGGTTGGCCAGAAAGGGCGGATGCGTTTTTTCCTGAATATATTCAGGAAAAAACGCATCCGCCCTTTTTGGCCAAGGGCATCATTGTCGAGATTTTGCCGCTTTTCCTGTGCTTTAAAGGCGATTCGAATCTCCCTCCTGAAATCTGTTTCCTGCAATTCTGCCTTGCTTTCCAATCCTCTTCGTTGCCTTCCCTCAATATATTTGTGGACGAGAGTTATCATTTATAAGTCTGCAGGTTTGTGAATTGCAGTGCCCCTGAGCTCCATTTTTCAACTCGCTTTCTTGGGAGCTGGCCGCAAAAGCGCAGGATTGTTTTAGGCCCTATTCTGGTCCCGGGCGGCAGGCTGAGCCTGTGGTTAATTCTTCTTCCTGATGGGAAAATAGAGTGACCTGTGCCTGTCCCAACACCTAGAGCTAGTCTCTCATTGGTTCCCCCTCTTCCCGTTCATCCTCAGGACAAATTGCAACTTGTACGGAACAGGAGGTTAAAGGTGCTGATTGTCCAAGGAGGGAGATTGCTAGTAAAGCGGCTGGAATGGCGAACCCGAGCACAAGGAGATGAGAAATGAGGTGCGTTTTGGAAACCTTTCCCGATCACACGGTGTACCATCTTCTGGGTTTCTCATGCATGTTTTCGATGTAGGAAAATGCCCTTGAACCTGGAGATTTGGGACCCATGGGATGGGTACCACGCAGTATTACTTTAAAGGGTCTGCGTTTCCTCACCCAACCTCACCAAACCTCTCAGCCCCAAGAGTGTCCACCCTTATGTCTCAATCAGCTGTGGGTCTAGATATGGTCAATCCAGGTGGCATCACAGCCCCTGAACGAATTTTGTAAGAATGTCTCTCTCTTTCACTGTCTTTGTTTCACGGGTTTTTAAAAGTAATTGATTTTTATAATGGGGTTTAGCTGCTTTTCACTGCTGTGTTTATGCCGCTTTACACCCACTTGACTCACTTACAGAGAGATATCAATACATAGGTTTTAAGATTCTTACTAGTCAGATATATTCTTGGGCGGTGAATAGGGGGTGTTGAGTCCAATTCACTGAGCAAGGAGTAGGTCTTGTCTATTACATATTGGGTTTATGGAACGGTATCTGAGCTAATTTGAAACCCTTGTTTTATGCATCACCCCACCTCACCTTTCCCGTTAAGCAGCCATAGTGTGTTTTCTAAACGTGTGACTCTGCTCTGTTTTGTAATTCAGTTCAAGGGTAGCGGTTTTTACATTCCCTCTATAAGTGATATCTTATGATAAGTGTCTTTTTCTGTGTGACTTATTTCACTTAGAATCGTCGTACCGAAATCCACTCATCATGCTGCTACTAGCCTTATGACGTTGATTTCATGGCTGAGTGATATTCCATTGTACATAAGGACCACAGCTTCTTTATCCATTTTTCTCTTTCCTGGGATATTTAAGGTGTAACGAAGTGGAGGTTCTTGTCAACAGAGCAGCCATAAACTTTGGGGTGCCTGTGTCTTGCTGATTTTTAGTTTTCCCAATTTATACGCCCATGAGTGGAAGTGCCCTATGCTCTCTAAGCTGAGTTTTTTACATGTTTCAGGACACACCGCACACTTCTCCAGAGTGGCTGTTGGCAACTTACATCCCGCCCATCAGCGTAGCCAGGCTCCCGTTTCTCCATGGCCTGTCCTGCATTTCTGCTTTTGACACTTTATTCAGCATGGCCCTTTTGACCGAGGGGAAGCGAGACTTCTTTGTAGCGCTGATTTTTCTTTCCAGGTTGCTTGGTTGGCCAAAAAGGGCGGATGCGTTTTTTCCTGAATATATTCAGGAAAAAACGCATCCGCCCTTTTTGGCCAAGGGCATCATTGTCGAGATTTTGCCGCTTTTCCTGTGCTTTAAAGGCGATTCGAATCTCCCTCCTGAAATCTGTTTCCTGCAATTCTGCCTTGCTTTCCAATCCTCTTCGTTGCCTTCCCTCAATATATTTGTGGACGAGAGTTATCATTTATCAGTCTGCAGGTTTGTGAATTGCAGTGCCCCTGAGCTCCATTTTTCAACTCGCTTTCTTGGGAGCTGGCCGCAAAAGCGCAGGATTGTTTTAGGCCCTATTCTGGTCCCGGGCGGCAGGCTGAGCCTGTGGTTAATTCTTCTTCCTGATGGGAAAATAGAGTGACCTGTGCCTGTCCCAACACCTAGAGCTAGTCTCTCATTGGTTCCCCCTCTTCCCGTTCATCCTCAGGACAAATTGCAACTTGTACGGAACAGGAGGTTAAAGGTGCTGATTGTCCAAGGAGGGAGATTGCTAGTAAAGCGGCTGGAATGGCGAACCCGAGCACAAGGAGATGAGAAATGAGGTGCGTTTTGGAAACCTTTCCCGATCACACGGTGTACCATCTTCTGGGTTTCTCATGCATGTTTTCGATGTAGGAAAATGCCCTTGAACCTGGAGATTTGGGACCCATGGGATGGGTACCACGCAGTATTACTTTAAAGGGTCTGCGTTTCCTCACCCAACCTCACCAAACCTCTCAGCCCCAAGAGTGTCCACCCTTATGTCTCAATCAGCTGTGGGTCTAGATATGGTCAATCCAGGTGGCATCACAGCCCCTGAACGAATTTTGTAAGAATGTCTCTCTCTTTCACTGTCTTTGTTTCACGGGTTTTTAAAAGTAATTGATTTTTATAATGGGGTTTAGCTGCTTTTCACTGCTGTGTTTATGCCGCTTTACACCCACTTGACTCACTTACAGAGAGATATCAATACATAGGTTTTAAGATTCTTACTAGTCAGATATATTCTTGGGCGGTGAATAGGGGGTGTTGAGTCCACTTCACTGAGCAAGGAGTAGGTCTTGTCTATTACATATTGGGTTTATGGAACGGTATCTGAGCTAATTTGAAACCCTTGTTTTATGCATCACCCCACCTCACCTTTCCCGTTAAGCAGCCATAGTGTGTTTTCTAAACGTGTGACTCTGTTCTGTTTTGTAATTCAGTTCAAGGGTAGCGGTTTTTACATTCCCTCTATAAGTGATATCTTATGATAAGTGTCTTTTTCTGTGTGACTTATTTCACTTAGAATCGTCGTACCGAAATCCACTCATCATGCTGCTACTAGCCTTATGACGTTGATTTCATGGCTGAGTGATATTCCATTGTACATAAGGACCACAGCTTCTTTATCCATTTTTCTCTTTCCTGGGATATTTAAGGTGTAACGAAGTGGAGGTTCTTGTCAACAGAGCAGCCATAAACTTTGGGGTGCCTGTGTCTTGCTGATTTTTAGTTTTCCCAATTTATACGCCCATGAGTGGAAGTGCCCTATGCTCTCTAAGCTGAGTTTTTTACATGTTTCAGGACACACCGCACACTTCTCCAGAGTGGCTGTTGGCAACTTACATCCCTCCCATCAGCGTAGCCAGGCTCCCGTTTCTCCATGGCCTGTCCTGCATTTCTGCTTTTGACACTTTATTCAGCATGGCCCTTTTGACCGAGGGGAAGCGAGACTTCTTTGTAGCGCTGATTTTTCTTTCCAGGTTGCTTGGTTGGCCAAAAAGGGCGGATGCGTTTTTTCCTGAATATATTCAGGAAAAAACGCATCCGCCCTTTTTGGCCAAGGGCATCATTGTCGAGATTTTGCCGCTTTTCCTGTGCTTTAAAGGCGATTCGAATCTCCCTCCTGAAATCTGTTTCCTGCAATTCTGCCTTGCTTTCCAATCCTCTTCGTTGCCTTCCCTCAATATATTTGTGGACGAGAGTTATCATTTATCAGTCTGCAGGTTTGTGAATTGCAGTGCCCCTGAGCTCCATTTTTCAACTCGCTTTCTTGGGAGCTGGCCGCAAAAGCGCAGGATTGTTTTAGGCCCTATTCTGGTCCCGGGCGGCAGGCTGAGCCTGTGGTTAATTCTTCTTCCTGATGGGAAAATAGAGTGACCTGTGCCTGTCCCAACACCTAGAGCTAGTCTCTCATTGGTTCCCCCTCTTCCCGTTCATCCTCAGGACAAATTGCAACTTGTACGGAACAGGAGGTTAAAGGTGCTGATTCTCCAAGGAGGGAGATTGCTAGTAAAGCGGCTGGAATGGCGAACCCGAGCACAAGGAGATGAGAAATGAGGTGCGTTTTGGAAACCTTTCCCGATCACACGGTGTACCATCTTCTGGGTTTCTCATGCATGTTTTCGATGTAGGAAAATGCCCTTGAACCTGGAGATTTGGGACCCATGGGATGGGTACCACGCAGTATTACTTTAAAGGGTCTGCGTTTCCTCACCCAACCTCACCAAACCTCTCAGCCCCAAGAGTGTCCACCCTTATGTCTCAATCAGCTGTGGGTCTAGATATGGTCAATCCAGGTGGCATCACAGCCCCTGAACGAATTTTGTAAGAATGTCTCTCTCTTTCACTGTCTTTGTTTCACGGGTTTTTAAAAGTAATTGATTTTTATAATGGGGTTTAGCTGCTTTTCACTGCTGTGTTTATGCCGCTTTACACCCACTTGACTCACTTACAGAGAGATATCAATACATAGGTTTTAAGATTCTTACTAGTCAGATATATTCTTGGGCGGTGAATAGGGGGTGTTGAGTCCACTTCACTGAGCAAGGAGTAGGTCTTGTCTATTACATATTGGGTTTATGGAACGGTATCTGAGCTAATTTGAAACCCTTGTTTTATGCATCACCCCACCTCACCTTTCCCGTTAAGCAGCCATAGTGTGTTTTCTAAACGTGTGACTCTGTTCTGTTTTGTAATTCAGTTCAAGGGTAGCGGTTTTTACATTCCCTCTATAAGTGATATCTTATGATAAGTGTCTTTTTCTGTGTGACTTATTTCACTTAGAATCGTCGTACCGAAATCCACTCATCATGCTGCTACTAGCCTTATGACGTTGATTTCATGGCTGAGTGATATTCCATTGTACATAAGGACCACAGCTTCTTTATCCATTTTTCTCTTTCCTGGGATATTTAAGGTGTAACGAAGTGGAGGTTCTTGTCAACAGAGCAGCCATAAACTTTGGGGTGCCTGTGTCTTGCTGATTTTTAGTTTTCCCAATTTATACGCCCATGAGTGGAAGTGCCCTATGCTCTCTAAGCTGAGTTTTTTACATGTTTCAGGACACACCGCACACTTCTCCAGAGTGGCTGTTGGCAACTTACATCCCTCCCATCAGCGTAGCCAGGCTCCCGTTTCTCCATGGCCTGTCCTGCATTTCTGCTTTTGACACTTTATTCAGCATGGCCCTTTTGACCGAGGGGAAGCGAGACTTCTTTGTAGCGCTGATTTTTCTTTCCAGGTTGCTTGGTTGGCCAAAAAGGGCGGATGCGTTTTTTCCTGAATATATTCAGGAAAAAACGCATCCGCCCTTTTTGGCCAAGGGCATCATTGTCGAGATTTTGCCGCTTTTCCTGTGCTTTAAAGGCGATTCGAATCTCCCTCCTGAAATCTGTTTCCTGCAATTCTGCCTTGCTTTCCAATCCTCTTCGTTGCCTTCCCTCAATATATTTGTGGACGAGAGTTATCATTTATAAGTCTGCAGGTTTGTGAATTGCAGTGCCCCTGAGCTCCATTTTTCAACTCGCTTTCTTGGGAGCTGGCCGCAAAAGCGCAGGATTGTTTTAGGCCCTATTCTGGTCCCGGGCGGCAGGCTGAGCCTGTGGTTAATTCTTCTTCCTGATGGGAAAATAGAGTGACCTGTGCCTGTCCCAACACCTAGAGCTAGTCTCTCATTGGTTCCCCCTCTTCCCGTTCATCCTCAGGACAAATTGCAACTTGTACGGAACAGGAGGTTAAAGGTGCTGATTCTCCAAGGAGGGAGATTGCTAGTAAAGCGGCTGGAATGGCGAACCCGAGCACAAGGAGATGAGAAATGAGGTGCGTTTTGGAAACCTTTCCCGATCACACGGTGTACCATCTTCTGGGTTTCTCATGCATGTTTTCGATGTAGGAAAATGCCCTTGAACCTGGAGATTTGGGACCCATGGGATGGGTACCACGCAGTATTACTTTAAAGGGTCTGCGTTTCCTCACCCAACCTCACCAAACCTCTCAGCCCCAAGAGTGTCCACCCTTATGTCTCAATCAGCTGTGGGTCTAGATATGGTCAATCCAGGTGGCATCACAGCCCCTGAACGAATTTTGTAAGAATGTCTCTCTCTTTCACTGTCTTTGTTTCACGGGTTTTTAAAAGTAATTGATTTTTATAATGGGGTTTAGCTGCTTTTCACTGCTGTGTTTATGCCGCTTTACACCCACTTGACTCACTTACAGAGAGATATCAATACATAGGTTTTAAGATTCTTACTAGTCAGATATATTCTTGGGCGGTGAATAGGGGGTGTTGAGTCCAATTCACTGAGCAAGGAGTAGGTCTTGTCTATTACATATTGGGTTTATGGAACGGTATCTGAGCTAATTTGAAACCCTTGTTTTATGCATCACCCCACCTCACCTTTCCCGTTAAGCAGCCATAGTGTGTTTTCTAAACGTGTGACTCTGTTCTGTTTTGTAATTCAGTTCAAGGGTAGCGGTTTTTACATTCCCTCTATAAGTGATATCTTATGATAAGTGTCTTTTTCTGTGTGACTTATTTCACTTAGAATCGTCGTACCTAAATCCACTCATCATGCTGCTACTAGCCTTATGACGTTGATTTCATGGCTGAGTGATATTCCATTGTACATAAGGACCACAGCTTCTTTATCCATTTTTCTCTTTCCTGGGATATTTAAGGTGTAACGAAGTGGAGGTTCTTGTCAACAGAGCAGCCATAAACTTTGGGGTGCCTGTGTCTTGCTGATTTTTAGTTTTCCCAATTTATACGCCCATGAGTGGAAGTGCCCTATGCTCTCTAAGCTGAGTTTTTTACATGTTTCAGGACACACCGCACACTTCTCCAGAGTGGCTGTTGGCAATTTACATCCCGCCCATCAGCGTAGCCAGGCTCCCGTTTCTCCATGGCCTGTCCTGCATTTCTGCTTTTGACACTTTATTCAGCATGGCCCTTTTGACCGAGGGGAAGCGAGACTTCTTTGTAGCGCTGATTTTTCTTTCCAGGTTGCTTGGTTGGCCAAAAAGGGCGGATGCGTTTTTTCCTGAATATATTCAGGAAAAAACGCATCCGCCCTTTTTGGCCAAGGGCATCATTGTCGAGGTTTTGCCGCTTTTCCTGTGCTTTAAAGGCGATTCGAATCTCCCTCCTGAAATCTGTTTCCTGCAATTCTGCCTTGCTTTCCAATCCTCTTCGTTGCCTTCCCTCAATATATTTGTGGACGAGAGTTATCATTTATAAGTCTGCAGGTTTGTGAATTGCAGTGCCCCTGAGCTCCATTTTTCAACTCGCTTTCTTGGGAGCTGGCCGCAAAAGCGCAGGATTGTTTTAGGCCCTATTCTGGTCCCGGGCGGCAGGCTGAGCCTGTGGTTAATTCTTCTTCCTGATGGGAAAATAGAGTGACCTGTGCCTGTCCCAACACCTAGAGCTAGTCTCTCATTGGTTCCCCCTCTTCCCGTTCATCCTCAGGACAAATTGCAACTTGTACGGAACAGGAGGTTAAAGGTGCTGATTGTCCAAGGAGGGAGATTGCTAGTAAAGCGGCTGGAATGGCGAACCCGAGCACAAGGAGATGAGAAATGAGGTGCGTTTTGGAAACCTTTCCCGATCACACGGTGTACCATCTTCTGGGTTTCTCATGCATGTTTTCGATGTAGGAAAATGCCCTTGAACCTGGAGATTTGGGACCCATGGGATGGGTACCACGCAGTATTACTTTAAAGGGTCTGCGTTTCCTCACCCAACCTCACCAAACCTCTCAGCCCCAAGAGTGTCCACCCTTATGTCTCAATCAGCTGTGGGTCTAGATATGGTCAATCCAGGTGGCATCACAGCCCCTGAACGAATTTTGTAAGAATGTCTCTCTCTTTCACTGTCTTTGTTTCACTGGTTTTTAAAAGTAATTGATTTTTATAATGGGGTTTAGCTGCTTTTCACTGCTGTGTTTATGCCGCTTTACACCCACTTGACTCACTTACAGAGAGATATCAATACATAGGTTTTAAGATTCTTACTAGTCAGATATATTCTTGGGCGGTGAATAGGGGGTGTTGAGTCCAATTCACTGAGCAAGGAGTAGGTCTTGTCTATTACATATTGGGTTTATGGAACGGTATCTGAGCTAATTTGAAACCCTTGTTTTATGCATCACCCCACCTCACCTTTCCCGTTAAGCAGCCATAGTGTGTTTTCTAAACGTGTGACTCTGTTCTGTTTTGTAATTCAGTTCAAGGGTAGCGGTTTTTACATTCCCTCTATAAGTGATATCTTATGATAAGTGTCTTTTTCTGTGTGACTTATTTCACTTAGAATCGTCGTACCTAAATCCACTCATCATGCTGCTACTAGCCTTATGACGTTGATTTCATGGCTGAGTGATATTCCATTGTACATAAGGACCACAGCTTCTTTATCCATTTTTCTCTTTCCTGGGATATTTAAGGTGTAACGAAGTGGAGGTTCTTGTCAACAGAGCAGCCATAAACTTTGGGGTGCCTGTGTCTTGCTGATTTTTAATTTTCCCAATTTATACGCCCATGAGTGGAAGTGCCCTATGCTCTCTAAGCTGAGTTTTTTACATGTTTCAGGACACACCGCACACTTCTCCAGAGTGGCTGTTGGCAATTTACATCCCGCCCATCAGCGTAGCCAGGCTCCCGTTTCTCCATGGCCTGTCCTGCATTTCTGCTTTTGACACTTTATTCAGCATGGCCCTTTTGACCGAGGGGAAGCGAGACTTCTTTGTAGCGCTGATTTTTCTTTCCAGGTTGCTTGGTTGGCCAAAAAGGGCGGATGCGTTTTTTCCTGAATATATTCAGGAAAAAACGCATCCGCCCTTTTTGGCCAAGGGCATCATTGTCGAGATTTTGCCACTTTTCCTGTGCTTTAAAGGCGATTCGAATCTCCCTCCTGAAATCTGTTTTCTGCAATTCTGCCTTGCTTTCCAATCCTCTTCGTTGCCTTCCCTCAATATATTTGTGGACGAGAGTTATCATTTATCAGTCTGCAGGTTTGTGAATTGCAGTGCCCCTGAGCTCCATTTTTCAACTCGCTTTCTTGGGAGCTGGCCGCAAAAGCGCAGGATTGTTTTAGGCCCTATTCTGGTCCCGGGCGGCAGGCTGAGCCTGTGGTTAATTCTTCTTCCTGATGGGAAAATAGAGTGACCTGTGCCTGTCCCAACACCTAGAGCTAGTCTCTCATTGGTTCCCCCTCTTCCCGTTCATCCTCAGGACAAATTGCAACTTGTACGGAACAGGAGGTTAAAGGTGCTGATTGTCCAAGGAGGGAGATTGCTAGTAAAGCGGCTGGAATGGCGAACCCGAGCACAAGGAGATGAGAAATGAGGTGCGTTTTGGAAACCTTTCCCGATCACACGGTGTACCATCTTCTGGGTTTCTCATGCATGTTTTCGATGTAGGAAAATGCCCTTGAACCTGGAGATTTGGGACCCATGGGATGGGTACCACGCAGTATTACTTTAAAGGGTCTGCGTTTCCTCACCCAACCTCACCAAACCTCTCAGCCCCAAGAGTGTCCACCCTTATGTCTCAATCAGCTGTGGGTCTAGATATGGTCAATCCAGGTGGCATCACAGCCCCTGAACGAATTTTGTAAGAATGTCTCTCTCTTTCACTGTCTTTGTTTCACGGGTTTTTAAAAGTAATTGATTTTTATAATGGGGTTTAGCTGCTTTTCACTGCTGTGTTTATGCCGCTTTACACCCACTTGACTCACTTACAGAGAGATATCAATACATAGGTTTTAAGATTCTTACTAGTCAGATATATTCTTGGGCGGTGAATAGGGGGTGTTGAGTCCAATTCACTGAGCAAGGAGTAGGTCTTGTCTATTACATATTGGGTTTATGGAACGGTATCTGAGCTAATTTGAAACCCTTGTTTTATGCATCACCCCACCTCACCTTTCCCGTTAAGCAGCCATAGCGTGTTTTCTAAACGTGTGACTCTGCTCTGTTTTGTAATTCAGTTCAAGGGTAGCGGTTTTTACATTCCCTCTATAAGTGATATCTTATGATAAGTGTCTTTTTCTGTGTGACTTATTTCACTTAGAATCGTCGTACCTAAATCCACTCATCATGCTGCTACTAGCCTTATGACGTTGATTTCATGGCTGAGTGATATTCCATTGTACATAAGGACCACAGCTTCTTTATCCATTTTTCTCTTTCCTGGGATATTTAAGGTGTAACGAAGTGGAGGTTCTTGTCAACAGAGCAGCCATAAACTTTGGGGTGCCTGTGTCTTGCTGATTTTTAGTTTTCCCAATTTATACGCCCATGAGTGGAAGTGCCCTATGCTCTCTAAGCTGAGTTTTTTACATGTTTCAGGACACACCGCACACTTCTCCAGAGTGGCTGTTGGCAATTTACATCCCGCCCATCAGCGTAGCCAGGCTCCCGTTTCTCCATGGCCTGTCCTGCATTTCTGCTTTTGACACTTTATTCAGCATGGCCCTTTTGACCGAGGGGAAGCGAGACTTCTTTGTAGCGCTGATTTTTCTTTCCAGGTTGCTTGGTTGGCCAAAAAGGGCGGATGCGTTTTTTCCTGAATATATTCAGGAAAAAACGCATCCGCCCTTTTTGGCCAAGGGCATCATTGTCGAGATTTTGCCGCTTTTCCTGTGCTTTAAAGGCGATTCGAATCTCCCTCCTGAAATCTGTTTTCTGCAATTCTGCCTTGCTTTCCAATCCTCTTCGTTGCCTTCCCTCAATATATTTGTGGACGAGAGTTATCATTTATCAGTCTGCAGGTTTGTGAATTGCAGTGCCCCTGAGCTCCATTTTTCAACTCGCTTTCTTGGGAGCTGGCCGCAAAAGCGCAGGATTGTTTTAAGCCCTATTCTGGTCCCGGGCGGCAGGCTGAGCCTGTGGTTAATTCTTCTTCCTGATGGGAAAATAGAGTGACCTGTGCCTGTCCCAACACCTAGAGCTAGTCTCTCATTGGTTCCCCCTCTTCCCGTTCATCCTCAGGACAAATTGCAACTTGTACGGAACAGGAGGTTAAAGGTGCTGATTCTCCAAGGAGGGAGATTGCTAGTAAAGCGGCTGGAATGGCGAACCCGAGCACAAGGAGATGAGAAATGAGGTGCGTTTTGGAAACCTTTCCCGATCACACGGTGTACCATCTTCTGGGTTTCTCATGCATGTTTTCGATGTAGGAAAATGCCCTTGAACCTGGAGATTTGGGACCCATGGGATGGGTACCACGCAGTATTACTTTAAAGGGTCTGCGTTTCCTCACCCAACCTCACCAAACCTCTCAGCCCCAAGAGTGTCCACCCTTATGTCTCAATCAGCTGTGGGTCTAGATATGGTCAATCCAGGTGGCATCACAGCCCCTGAACGAATTTTGTAAGAATGTCTCTCTCTTTCACTGTCTTTGTTTCACGGGTTTTTAAAAGTAATTGATTTTTATAATGGGGTTTAGCTGCTTTTCACTGCTGTGTTTATGCCGCTTTACACCCACTTGACTCACTTACAGAGAGATATCAATACATAGGTTTTAAGATTCTTACTAGTCAGATATATTCTTGGGCGGTGAATAGGGGGTGTTGAGTCCAATTCACTGAGCAAGGAGTAGGTCTTGTCTATTACATATTGGGTTTATGGAACGGTATCTGAGCTAATTTGAAACCCTTGTTTTATGCATCACCCCACCTCACCTTTCCCGTTAAGCAGCCATAGCGTGTTTTCTAAACGTGTGACTCTGCTCTGTTTTGTAATTCAGTTCAAGGGTAGCGGTTTTTACATTCCCTCTATAAGTGATATCTTATGATAAGTGTCTTTTTCTGTGTGACTTATTTCACTTAGAATCGTCGTACCTAAATCCACTCATCATGCTGCTACTAGCCTTATGACGTTGATTTCATGGCTGAGTGATATTCCATTGTACATAAGGACCACAGCTTCTTTATCCATTTTTCTCTTTCCTGGGATATTTAAGGTGTAACGAAGTGGAGGTTCTTGTCAACAGAGCAGCCATAAACTTTGGGGTGCCTGTGTCTTGCTGATTTTTAGTTTTCCCAATTTATACGCCCATGAGTGGAAGTGCCCTATGCTCTCTAAGCTGAGTTTTTTACATGTTTCAGGACACACCGCACACTTCTCCAGAGTGGCTGTTGGCAATTTACATCCCGCCCATCAGCGTAGCCAGGCTCCCGTTTCTCCATGGCCTGTCCTGCATTTCTGCTTTTGACACTTTATTCAGCATGGCCCTTTTGACCGAGGGGAAGCGAGACTTCTTTGTAGCGCTGATTTTTCTTTCCAGGTTGCTTGGTTGGCCAAAAAGGGCGGATGCGTTTTTTCCTGAATATATTCAGGAAAAAACGCATCCGCCCTTTTTGGCCAAGGGCATCATTGTCGAGATTTTGCCGCTTTTCCTGTGCTTTAAAGGCGATTCGAATCTCCCTCCTGAAATCTGTTTTCTGCAATTCTGCCTTGCTTTCCAATCCTCTTCGTTGCCTTCCCTCAATATATTTGTGGACGAGAGTTATCATTTATCAGTCTGCAGGTTTGTGAATTGCAGTGCCCCTGAGCTCCATTTTTCAACTCGCTTTCTTGGGAGCTGGCCGCAAAAGCGCAGGATTGTTTTAAGCCCTATTCTGGTCCCGGGCGGCAGGCTGAGCCTGTGGTTAATTCTTCTTCCTGATGGGAAAATAGAGTGACCTGTGCCTGTCCCAACACCTAGAGCTAGTCTCTCATTGGTTCCCCCTCTTCCCGTTCATCCTCAGGACAAATTGCAACTTGTACGGAACAGGAGGTTAAAGGTGCTGATTCTCCAAGGAGGGAGATTGCTAGTAAAGCGGCTGGAATGGCGAACCCGAGCACAAGGAGATGAGAAATGAGGTGCGTTTTGGAAACCTTTCCCGATCACACGGTGTACCATCTTCTGGGTTTCTCATGCATGTTTTCGATGTAGGAAAATGCCCTTGAACCTGGAGATTTGGGACCCATGGGATGGGTACCACGCAGTATTACTTTAAAGGGTCTGCGTTTCCTCACCCAACCTCACCAAACCTCTCAGCCCCAAGAGTGTCCACCCTTATGTCTCAATCAGCTGTGGGTCTAGATATGGTCAATCCAGGTGGCATCACAGCCCCTGAACGAATTTTGTAAGAATGTCTCTCTCTTTCACTGTCTTTGTTTCACGGGTTTTTAAAAGTAATTGATTTTTATAATGGGGTTTAGCTGCTTTTCACTGCTGTGTTTATGCCGCTTTACACCCACTTGACTCACTTACAGAGAGATATCAATACATAGGTTTTAAGATTCTTACTAGTCAGATATATTCTTGGGCGGTGAATAGGGGGTGTTGAGTCCAATTCACTGAGCAAGGAGTAGGTCTTGTCTATTACATATTGGGTTTATGGAACGGTATCTGAGCTAATTTGAAACCCTTGTTTTATGCATCACCCCACCTCACCTTTCCCGTTAAGCAGCCATAGTGTGTTTTCTAAACGTGTGACTCTGTTCTGTTTTGTAATTCAGTTCAAGGGTAGCGGTTTTTACATTCCCTCTATAAGTGATATCTTATGATAAGTGTCTTTTTCTGTGTGACTTATTTCACTTAGAATCGTCGTACCTAAATCCACTCATCATGCTGCTACTAGCCTTATGACGTTGATTTCATGGCTGAGTGATATTCCATTGTACATAAGGACCACAGCTTCTTTATCCATTTTTCTCTTTCCTGGGATATTTAAGGTGTAACGAAGTGGAGGTTCTTGTCAACAGAGCAGCCATAAACTTTGGGGTGCCTGTGTCTTGCTGATTTTTAGTTTTCCCAATTTATACGCCCATGAGTGGAAGTGCCCTATGCTCTCTAAGCTGAGTTTTTTACATGTTTCAGGACACACCGCACACTTCTCCAGAGTGGCTGTTGGCAATTTACATCCCGCCCATCAGCGTAGCCAGGCTCCCGTTTCTCCATGGCCTGTCCTGCATTTCTGCTTTTGACACTTTATTCAGCATGGCCCTTTTGACCGAGGGGAAGCGAGACTTCTTTGTAGCGCTGATTTTTCTTTCCAGGTTGCTTGGTTGGCCAAAAAGGGCGGATGCGTTTTTTCCTGAATATATTCAGGAAAAAACGCATCCGCCCTTTTTGGCCAAGGGCATCATTGTCGAGATTTTGCCGCTTTTCCTGTGCTTTAAAGGCGATTCGAATCTCCCTCCTGAAATCTGTTTCCTGCAATTCTGCCTTGCTTTCCAATCCTCTTCGTTGCCTTCCCTCAATATATTTGTGGACGAGAGTTATCATTTATAAGTCTGCAGGTTTGTGAATTGCAGTGCCCCTGAGCTCCATTTTTCAACTCGCTTTCTTGGGAGCTGGCCGCAAAAGCGCAGGATTGCTTCAGGCCCTATTCTGGTCCCGGTCGGCAGGCTGAGCCTGTGGTTAATTCTTCTTCCTGATGGGAAAATAGAGTGACCTGTGCCTGTCCCAACACCTAGAGCTAGTCTCTCATTGGTTCCCCCTCTTCCCGTTCATCCTCAGGACAAATTGCAACTTGTACGGAACAGGAGGTTAAAGGTGCTGATTCTCCAAGGAGGGAGATTGCTAGTAAAGCGGCTGGAATGGCGAACCCGAGCACAAGGAGATGAGAAATGAGGTGCGTTTTGGAAACCTTTCCCGATCACACGGTGTACCATCTTCTGGGTTTCTCATGCATGTTTTCGATGTAGGAAAATGCCCTTGAACCTGGAGATTTGGGACCCATGGGATGGGTACCACGCAGTATTACTTTAAAGGGTCTGCGTTTCCTCACCCAACCTCACCAAACCTCTCAGCCCCAAGAGTGTCCACCCTTATGTCTCAATCAGCTGTGGGTCTAGATATGGTCAATCCAGGTGGCATCACAGCCCCTGAACGAATTTTGTAAGAATGTCTCTCTCTTTCACTGTCTTTGTTTCACGGGTTTTTAAAAGTAATTGATTTTTATAATGGGGTTTAGCTGCTTTTCACTGCTGTGTTTATGCCGCTTTACACCCACTTGACTCACTTACAGAGAGATATCAATACATAGGTTTTAAGATTCTTACTAGTCAGATATATTCTTGGGCGGTGAATAGGGGGTGTTGAGTCCACTTCACTGAGCAAGGAGTAGGTCTTGTCTATTACATATTGGGTTTATGGAACGGTATCTGAGCTAATTTGAAACCCTTGTTTTATGCATCACCCCACCTCACCTTTCCCGTTAAGCAGCCATAGTGTGTTTTCTAAACGTGTGACTCTGTTCTGTTTTGTAATTCAGTTCAAGGGTAGCGGTTTTTACATTCCCTCTATAAGTGATATCTTATGATAAGTGTCTTTTTCTGTGTGACTTATTTCACTTAGAATCGTCGTACCGAAATCCACTCATCATGCTGCTACTAGCCTTATGACGTTGATTTCATGGCTGAGTGATATTCCATTGTACATAAGGACCACAGCTTCTTTATCCATTTTTCTCTTTCCTGGGATATTTAAGGTGTAACGAAGTGGAGGTTCTTGTCAACAGAGCAGCCATAAACTTTGGGGTGCCTGTGTCTTGCTGATTTTTAGTTTTCCCAATTTATACGCCCATGAGTGGAAGTGCCCTATGCTCTCTAAGCTGAGTTTTTTACATGTTTCAGGACACACCGCACACTTCTCCAGAGTGGCTGTTGGCAACTTACATCCCTCCCATCAGCGTAGCCAGGCTCCCGTTTCTCCATGGCCTGTCCTGCATTTCTGCTTTTGACACTTTATTCAGCATGGCCCTTTTGACCGAGGGGAAGCGAGACTTCTTTGTAGCGCTGATTTTTCTTTCCAGGTTGCTTGGTTGGCCAAAAAGGGCGGATGCGTTTTTTCCTGAATATATTCAGGAAAAAACGCATCCGCCCTTTTTGGCCAAGGGCATCATTGTCGAGATTTTGCCGCTTTTCCTGTGCTTTAAAGGCGATTCGAATCTCCCTCCTGAAATCTGTTTCCTGCAATTCTGCCTTGCTTTCCAATCCTCTTCGTTGCCTTCCCTCAATATATTTGTGGACGAGAGTTATCATTTATAAGTCTGCAGGTTTGTGAATTGCAGTGCCCCTGAGCTCCATTTTTCAACTCGCTTTCTTGGGAGCTGGCCGCAAAAGCGCAGGATTGTTTTAGGCCCTATTCTGGTCCCGGGCGGCAGGCTGAGCCTGTGGTTAATTCTTCTTCCTGATGGGAAAATAGAGTGACCTGTGCCTGTCCCAACACCTAGAGCTAGTCTCTCATTGGTTCCCCCTCTTCCCGTTCATCCTCAGGACAAATTGCAACTTGTACGGAACAGGAGGTTAAAGGTGCTGATTCTCCAAGGAGGGAGATTGCTAGTAAAGCGGCTGGAATGGCGAACCCGAGCACAAGGAGATGAGAAATGAGGTGCGTTTTGGAAACCTTTCCCGATCACACGGTGTACCATCTTCTGGGTTTCTCATGCATGTTTTCGATGTAGGAAAATGCCCTTGAACCTGGAGATTTGGGACCCATGGGATGGGTACCACGCAGTATTACTTTAAAGGGTCTGCGTTTCCTCACCCAACCTCACCAAACCTCTCAGCCCCAAGAGTGTCCACCCTTATGTCTCAATCAGCTGTGGGTCTAGATATGGTCAATCCAGGTGGCATCACAGCCCCTGAACGAATTTTGTAAGAATGTCTCTCTCTTTCACTGTCTTTGTTTCACGGGTTTTTAAAAGTAATTGATTTTTATAATGGGGTTTAGCTGCTTTTCACTGCTGTGTTTATGCCGCTTTACACCCACTTGACTCACTTACAGAGAGATATCAATACATAGGTTTTAAGATTCTTACTAGTCAGATATATTCTTGGGCGGTGAATAGGGGGTGTTGAGTCCAATTCACTGAGCAAGGAGTAGGTCTTGTCTATTACATATTGGGTTTATGGAACGGTATCTGAGCTAATTTGAAACCCTTGTTTTATGCATCACCCCACCTCACCTTTCCCGTTAAGCAGCCATAGTGTGTTTTCTAAACGTGTGACTCTGTTCTGTTTTGTAATTCAGTTCAAGGGTAGCGGTTTTTACATTCCCTCTATAAGTGATATCTTATGATAAGTGTCTTTTTCTGTGTGACTTATTTCACTTAGAATCGTCGTACCTAAATCCACTCATCATGCTGCTACTAGCCTTATGACGTTGATTTCATGGCTGAGTGATATTCCATTGTACATAAGGACCACAGCTTCTTTATCCATTTTTCTCTTTCCTGGGATATTTAAGGTGTAACGAAGTGGAGGTTCTTGTCAACAGAGCAGCCATAAACTTTGGGGTGCCTGTGTCTTGCTGATTTTTAGTTTTCCCAATTTATACGCCCATGAGTGGAAGTGCCCTATGCTCTCTAAGCTGAGTTTTTTACATGTTTCAGGACACACCGCACACTTCTCCAGAGTGGCTGTTGGCAATTTACATCCCGCCCATCAGCGTAGCCAGGCTCCCGTTTCTCCATGGCCTGTCCTGCATTTCTGCTTTTGACACTTTATTCAGCATGGCCCTTTTGACCGAGGGGAAGCGAGACTTCTTTGTAGCGCTGATTTTTCTTTCCAGGTTGCTTGGTTGGCCAAAAAGGGCGGATGCGTTTTTTCCTGAATATATTCAGGAAAAAACGCATCCGCCCTTTTTGGCCAAGGGCATCATTGTCGAGATTTTGCCGCTTTTCCTGTGCTTTAAAGGCGATTCGAATCTCCCTCCTGAAATCTGTTTCCTGCAATTCTGCCTTGCTTTCCAATCCTCTTCGTTGCCTTCCCTCAATATATTTGTGGACGAGAGTTATCATTTATAAGTCTGCAGGTTTGTGAATTGCAGTGCCCCTGAGCTCCATTTTTCAACTCGCTTTCTTGGGAGCTGGCCGCAAAAGCGCAGGATTGTTTTAGGCCCTATTCTGGTCCCGGGCGGCAGGCTGAGCCTGTGGTTAATTCTTCTTCCTGATGGGAAAATAGAGTGACCTGTGCCTGTCCCAACACCTAGAGCTAGTCTCTCATTGGTTCCCCCTCTTCCCGTTCATCCTCAGGACAAATTGCAACTTGTACGGAACAGGAGGTTAAAGGTGCTGATTCTCCAAGGAGGGAGATTGCTAGTAAAGCGGCTGGAATGGCGAACCCGAGCACAAGGAGATGAGAAATGAGGTGCGTTTTGGAAACCTTTCCCGATCACACGGTGTACCATCTTCTGGGTTTCTCATGCATGTTTTCGATGTAGGAAAATGCCCTTGAACCTGGAGATTTGGGACCCATGGGATGGGTACCACGCAGTATTACTTTAAAGGGTCTGCGTTTCCTCACCCAACCTCACCAAACCTCTCAGCCCCAAGAGTGTCCACCCTTATGTCTCAATCAGCTGTGGGTCTAGATATGGTCAATCCAGGTGGCATCACAGCCCCTGAACGAATTTTGTAAGAATGTCTCTCTCTTTCACTGTCTTTGTTTCACGGGTTTTTAAAAGTAATTGATTTTTATAATGGGGTTTAGCTGCTTTTCACTGCTGTGTTTATGCCGCTTTACACCCACTTGACTCACTTACAGAGAGATATCAATACATAGGTTTTAAGATTCTTACTAGTCAGATATATTCTTGGGCGGTGAATAGGGGGTGTTGAGTCCAATTCACTGAGCAAGGAGTAGGTCTTGTCTATTACATATTGGGTTTATGGAACGGTATCTGAGCTAATTTGAAACCCTTGTTTTATGCATCACCCCACCTCACCTTTCCCGTTAAGCAGCCATAGTGTGTTTTCTAAACGTGTGACTCTGTTCTGTTTTGTAATTCAGTTCAAGGGTAGCGGTTTTTACATTCCCTCTATAAGTGATATCTTATGATAAGTGTCTTTTTCTGTGTGACTTATTTCACTTAGAATCGTCGTACCTAAATCCACTCATCATGCTGCTACTAGCCTTATGACGTTGATTTCATGGCTGAGTGATATTCCATTGTACATAAGGACCACAGCTTCTTTATCCATTTTTCTCTTTCCTGGGATATTTAAGGTGTAACGAAGTGGAGGTTCTTGTCAACAGAGCAGCCATAAACTTTGGGGTGCCTGTGTCTTGCTGATTTTTAGTTTTCCCAATTTATACGCCCATGAGTGGAAGTGCCCTATGCTCTCTAAGCTGAGTTTTTTACATGTTTCAGGACACACCGCACACTTCTCCAGAGTGGCTGTTGGCAATTTACATCCCGCCCATCAGCGTAGCCAGGCTCCCGTTTCTCCATGGCCTGTCCTGCATTTCTGCTTTTGACACTTTATTCAGCATGGCCCTTTTGACCGAGGGGAAGCGAGACTTCTTTGTAGCGCTGATTTTTCTTTCCAGGTTGCTTGGTTGGCCAAAAAGGGCGGATGCGTTTTTTCCTGAATATATTCAGGAAAAAACGCATCCGCCCTTTTTGGCCAAGGGCATCATTGTCGAGATTTTGCCGCTTTTCCTGTGCTTTAAAGGCGATTCGAATCTCCCTCCTGAAATCTGTTTCCTGCAATTCTGCCTTGCTTTCCAATCCTCTTCGTTGCCTTCCCTCAATATATTTGTGGACGAGAGTTATCATTTATAAGTCTGCAGGTTTGTGAATTGCAGTGCCCCTGAGCTCCATTTTTCAACTCGCTTTCTTGGGAGCTGGCCGCAAAAGCGCAGGATTGTTTTAGGCCCTATTCTGGTCCCGGGCGGCAGGCTGAGCCTGTGGTTAATTCTTCTTCCTGATGGGAAAATAGAGTGACCTGTGCCTGTCCCAACACCTAGAGCTAGTCTCTCATTGGTTCCCCCTCTTCCCGTTCATCCTCAGGACAAATTGCAACTTGTACGGAACAGGAGGTTAAAGGTGCTGATTCTCCAAGGAGGGAGATTGCTAGTAAAGCGGCTGGAATGGCGAACCCGAGCACAAGGAGATGAGAAATGAGGTGCGTTTTGGAAACCTTTCCCGATCACACGGTGTACCATCTTCTGGGTTTCTCATGCATGTTTTCGATGTAGGAAAATGCCCTTGAACCTGGAGATTTGGGACCCATGGGATGGGTACCACGCAGTATTACTTTAAAGGGTCTGCGTTTCCTCACCCAACCTCACCAAACCTCTCAGCCCCAAGAGTGTCCACCCTTATGTCTCAATCAGCTGTGGGTCTAGATATGGTCAATCCAGGTGGCATCACAGCCCCTGAACGAATTTTGTAAGAATGTCTCTCTCTTTCACTGTCTTTGTTTCACGGGTTTTTAAAAGTAATTGATTTTTATAATGGGGTTTAGCTGCTTTTCACTGCTGTGTTTATGCCGCTTTACACCCACTTGACTCACTTACAGAGAGATATCAATACATAGGTTTTAAGATTCTTACTAGTCAGATATATTCTTGGGCGGTGAATAGGGGGTTTTGAGTCCAATTCACTGAGCAAGGAGTAGGTCTTGTCTATTACATATTGGGTTTATGGAACGGTATCTGAGCTAATTTGAAACCCTTGTTTTATGCATCACCCCACCTCACCTTTCCCGTTAAGCAGCCATAGTGTGTTTTCTAAACGTGTGACTCTGTTCTGTTTTGTAATTCAGTTCAAGGGTAGCGGTTTTTACATTCCCTCTATAAGTGATATCTTATGATAAGTGTCTTTTTCTGTGTGACTTATTTCACTTAGAATCGTCGTACCGAAATCCACTCATCATGCTGCTACTAGCCTTATGACGTTGATTTCATGGCTGAGTGATATTCCATTGTACATAAGGACCACAGCTTCTTTATCCATTTTTCTCTTTCCTGGGATATTTAAGGTGTAACGAAGTGGAGGTTCTTGTCAACAGAGCAGCCATAAACTTTGGGGTGCCTGTGTCTTGCTGATTTTTAGTTTTCCCAATTTATACGCCCATGAGTGGAAGTGCCCTATGCTCTCTAAGCTGAGTTTTTTACATGTTTCAGGACACACCGCACACTTCTCCAGAGTGGCTGTTGGCAACTTACATCCCTCCCATCAGCGTAGCCAGGCTCCCGTTTCTCCATGGCCTGTCCTGCATTTCTGCTTTTGACACTTTATTCAGCATGGCCCTTTTGACCGAGGGGAAGCGAGACTTCTTTGTAGCGCTGATTTTTCTTTCCAGGTTGCTTGGTTGGCCAAAAAGGGCGGATGCGTTTTTTCCTGAATATATTCAGGAAAAAACGCATCCGCCCTTTTTGGCCAAGGGCATCATTGTCGAGATTTTGCCGCTTTTCCTGTGCTTTAAAGGCGATTCGAATCTCCCTCCTGAAATCTGTTTCCTGCAATTCTGCCTTGCTTTCCAATCCTCTTCGTTGCCTTCCCTCAATATATTTGTGGACGAGAGTTATCATTTATAAGTCTGCAGGTTTGTGAATTGCAGTGCCCCTGAGCTCCATTTTTCAACTCGCTTTCTTGGGAGCTGGCCGCAAAAGCGCAGGATTGTTTTAGGCCCTATTCTGGTCCCGGGCGGCAGGCTGAGCCTGTGGTTAATTCTTCTTCCTGATGGGAAAATAGAGTGACCTGTGCCTGTCCCAACACCTAGAGCTAGTCTCTCATTGGTTCCCCCTCTTCCCGTTCATCCTCAGGACAAATTGCAACTTGTACGGAACAGGAGGTTAAAGGTGCTGATTCTCCAAGGAGGGAGATTGCTAGTAAAGCGGCTGGAATGGCGAACCCGAGCACAAGGAGATGAGAAATGAGGTGCGTTTTGGAAACCTTTCCCGATCACACGGTGTACCATCTTCTGGGTTTCTCATGCATGTTTTCGATGTAGGAAAATGCCCTTGAACCTGGAGATTTGGGACCCATGGGATGGGTACCACGCAGTATTACTTTAAAGGGTCTGCGTTTCCTCACCCAACCTCACCAAACCTCTCAGCCCCAAGAGTGTCCACCCTTATGTCTCAATCAGCTGTGGGTCTAGATATGGTCAATCCAGGTGGCATCACAGCCCCTGAACGAATTTTGTAAGAATGTCTCTCTCTTTCACTGTCTTTGTTTCACGGGTTTTTAAAAGTAATTGATTTTTATAATGGGGTTTAGCTGCTTTTCACTGCTGTGTTTATGCCGCTTTACACCCACTTGACTCACTTACAGAGAGATATCAATACATAGGTTTTAAGATTCTTACTAGTCAGATATATTCTTGGGCGGTGAATAGGGGGTGTTGAGTCCAATTCACTGAGCAAGGAGTAGGTCTTGTCTATTACATATTGGGTTTATGGAACGGTATCTGAGCTAATTTGAAACCCTTGTTTTATGCATCACCCCACCTCACCTTTCCCGTTAAGCAGCCATAGTGTGTTTTCTAAACGTGTGACTCTGTTCTGTTTTGTAATTCAGTTCAAGGGTAGCGGTTTTTACATTCCCTCTATAAGTGATATCTTATGATAAGTGTCTTTTTCTGTGTGACTTATTTCACTTAGAATCGTCGTACCTAAATCCACTCATCATGCTGCTACTAGCCTTATGACGTTGATTTCATGGCTGAGTGATATTCCATTGTACATAAGGACCACAGCTTCTTTATCCATTTTTCTCTTTCCTGGGATATTTAAGGTGTAACGAAGTGGAGGTTCTTGTCAACAGAGCAGCCATAAACTTTGGGGTGCCTGTGTCTTGCTGATTTTTAGTTTTCCCAATTTATACGCCCATGAGTGGAAGTGCCCTATGCTCTCTAAGCTGAGTTTTTTACATGTTTCAGGACACACCGCACACTTCTCCAGAGTGGCTGTTGGCAATTTACATCCCGCCCATCAGCGTAGCCAGGCTCCCGTTTCTCCATGGCCTGTCCTGCATTTCTGCTTTTGACACTTTATTCAGCATGGCCCTTTTGACCGAGGGGAAGCGAGACTTCTTTGTAGCGCTGATTTTTCTTTCCAGGTTGCTTGGTTGGCCAAAAAGGGCGGATGCGTTTTTTCCTGAATATATTCAGGAAAAAACGCATCCGCCCTTTTTGGCCAAGGGCATCATTGTCGAGGTTTTGCCGCTTTTCCTGTGCTTTAAAGGCGATTCGAATCTCCCTCCTGAAATCTGTTTCCTGCAATTCTGCCTTGCTTTCCAATCCTCTTCGTTGCCTTCCCTCAATATATTTGTGGACGAGAGTTATCATTTATAAGTCTGCAGGTTTGTGAATTGCAGTGCCCCTGAGCTCCATTTTTCAACTCGCTTTCTTGGGAGCTGGCCGCAAAAGCGCAGGATTGTTTTAGGCCCTATTCTGGTCCCGGGCGGCAGGCTGAGCCTGTGGTTAATTCTTCTTCCTGATGGGAAAATAGAGTGACCTGTGCCTGTCCCAACACCTAGAGCTAGTCTCTCATTGGTTCCCCCTCTTCCCGTTCATCCTCAGGACAAATTGCAACTTGTACGGAACAGGAGGTTAAAGGTGCTGATTGTCCAAGGAGGGAGATTGCTAGTAAAGCGGCTGGAATGGCGAACCCGAGCACAAGGAGATGAGAAATGAGGTGCGTTTTGGAAACCTTTCCCGATCACACGGTGTACCATCTTCTGGGTTTCTCATGCATGTTTTCGATGTAGGAAAATGCCCTTGAACCTGGAGATTTGGGACCCATGGGATGGGTACCACGCAGTATTACTTTAAAGGGTCTGCGTTTCCTCACCCAACCTCACCAAACCTCTCAGCCCCAAGAGTGTCCACCCTTATGTCTCAATCAGCTGTGGGTCTAGATATGGTCAATCCAGGTGGCATCACAGCCCCTGAACGAATTTTGTAAGAATGTCTCTCTCTTTCACTGTCTTTGTTTCACTGGTTTTTAAAAGTAATTGATTTTTATAATGGGGTTTAGCTGCTTTTCACTGCTGTGTTTATGCCGCTTTACACCCACTTGACTCACTTACAGAGAGATATCAATACATAGGTTTTAAGATTCTTACTAGTCAGATATATTCTTGGGCGGTGAATAGGGGGTGTTGAGTCCAATTCACTGAGCAAGGAGTAGGTCTTGTCTATTACATATTGGGTTTATGGAACGGTATCTGAGCTAATTTGAAACCCTTGTTTTATGCATCACCCCACCTCACCTTTCCCGTTAAGCAGCCATAGTGTGTTTTCTAAACGTGTGACTCTGTTCTGTTTTGTAATTCAGTTCAAGGGTAGCGGTTTTTACATTCCCTCTATAAGTGATATCTTATGATAAGTGTCTTTTTCTGTGTGACTTATTTCACTTAGAATCGTCGTACCTAAATCCACTCATCATGCTGCTACTAGCCTTATGACGTTGATTTCATGGCTGAGTGATATTCCATTGTACATAAGGACCACAGCTTCTTTATCCATTTTTCTCTTTCCTGGGATATTTAAGGTGTAACGAAGTGGAGGTTCTTGTCAACAGAGCAGCCATAAACTTTGGGGTGCCTGTGTCTTGCTGATTTTTAATTTTCCCAATTTATACGCCCATGAGTGGAAGTGCCCTATGCTCTCTAAGCTGAGTTTTTTACATGTTTCAGGACACACCGCACACTTCTCCAGAGTGGCTGTTGGCAATTTACATCCCGCCCATCAGCGTAGCCAGGCTCCCGTATCTCCATGGCCTGTCCTGCATTTCTGCTTTTGACACTTTATTCAGCATGGCCCTTTTGACCGAGGGGAAGCGAGACTTCTTTGTAGCGCTGATTTTTCTTTCCAGGTTGCTTGGTTGGCCAAAAAGGGCGGATGCGTTTTTTCCTGAATATATTCAGGAAAAAACGCATCCGCCCTTTTTGGCCAAGGGCATCATTGTCGAGATTTTGCCACTTTTCCTGTGCTTTAAAGGCGATTCGAATCTCCCTCCTGAAATCTGTTTTCTGCAATTCTGCCTTGCTTTCCAATCCTCTTCGTTGCCTTCCCTCAATATATTTGTGGACGAGAGTTATCATTTATCAGTCTGCAGGTTTGTGAATTGCAGTGCCCCTGAGCTCCATTTTTCAACTCGCTTTCTTGGGAGCTGGCCGCAAAAGCGCAGGATTGTTTTAGGCCCTATTCTGGTCCCGGGCGGCAGGCTGAGCCTGTGGTTAATTCTTCTTCCTGATGGGAAAATAGAGTGACCTGTGCCTGTCCCAACACCTAGAGCTAGTCTCTCATTGGTTCCCCCTCTTCCCGTTCATCCTCAGGACAAATTGCAACTTGTACGGAACAGGAGGTTAAAGGTGCTGATTGTCCAAGGAGGGAGATTGCTAGTAAAGCGGCTGGAATGGCGAACCCGAGCACAAGGAGATGAGAAATGAGGTGCGTTTTGGAAACCTTTCCCGATCACACGGTGTACCATCTTCTGGGTTTCTCATGCATGTTTTCGATGTAGGAAAATGCCCTTGAACCTGGAGATTTGGGACCCATGGGATGGGTACCACGCAGTATTACTTTAAAGGGTCTGCGTTTCCTCACCCAACCTCACCAAACCTCTCAGCCCCAAGAGTGTCCACCCTTATGTCTCAATCAGCTGTGGGTCTAGATATGGTCAATCCAGGTGGCATCACAGCCCCTGAACGAATTTTGTAAGAATGTCTCTCTCTTTCACTGTCTTTGTTTCACGGGTTTTTAAAAGTAATTGATTTTTATAATGGGGTTTAGCTGCTTTTCACTGCTGTGTTTATGCCGCTTTACACCCACTTGACTCACTTACAGAGAGATATCAATACATAGGTTTTAAGATTCTTACTAGTCAGATATATTCTTGGGCGGTGAATAGGGGGTGTTGAGTCCAATTCACTGAGCAAGGAGTAGGTCTTGTCTATTACATATTGGGTTTATGGAACGGTATCTGAGCTAATTTGAAACCCTTGTTTTATGCATCACCCCACCTCACCTTTCCCGTTAAGCAGCCATAGTGTGTTTTCTAAACGTGTGACTCTGCTCTGTTTTGTAATTCAGTTCAAGGGTAGCGGTTTTTACATTCCCTCTATAAGTGATATCTTATGATAAGTGTCTTTTTCTGTGTGACTTATTTCACTTAGAATCGTCGTACCTAAATCCACTCATCATGCTGCTACTAGCCTTATGACGTTGATTTCATGGCTGAGTGATATTCCATTGTACATAAGGACCACAGCTTCTTTATCCATTTTTCTCTTTCCTGGGATATTTAAGGTGTAACGAAGTGGAGGTTCTTGTCAACAGAGCAGCCATAAACTTTGGGGTGCCTGTGTCTTGCTGATTTTTAGTTTTCCCAATTTATACGCCCATGAGTGGAAGTGCCCTATGCTCTCTAAGCTGAGTTTTTTACATGTTTCAGGACACACCGCACACTTCTCCAGAGTGGCTGTTGGCAATTTACATCCCGCCCATCAGCGTAGCCAGGCTCCCGTTTCTCCATGGCCTGTCCTGCATTTCTGCTTTTGACACTTTATTCAGCATGGCCCTTTTGACCGAGGGGAAGCGAGACTTCTTTGTAGCGCTGATTTTTCTTTCCAGGTTGCTTGGTTGGCCAAAAAGGGCGGATGCGTTTTTTCCTGAATATATTCAGGAAAAAACGCATCCGCCCTTTTTGGCCAAGGGCATCATTGTCGAGATTTTGCCGCTTTTCCTGTGCTTTAAAGGCGATTCGAATCTCCCTCCTGAAATCTGTTTTCTGCAATTCTGCCTTGCTTTCCAATCCTCTTCGTTGCCTTCCCTCAATATATTTGTGGACGAGAGTTATCATTTATCAGTCTGCAGGTTTGTGAATTGCAGTGCCCCTGAGCTCCATTTTTCAACTCGCTTTCTTGGGAGCTGGCCGCAAAAGCGCAGGATTGTTTTAAGCCCTATTCTGGTCCCGGGCGGCAGGCTGAGCCTGTGGTTAATTCTTCTTCCTGATGGGAAAATAGAGTGACCTGTGCCTGTCCCAACACCTAGAGCTAGTCTCTCATTGGTTCCCCCTCTTCCCGTTCATCCTCAGGACAAATTGCAACTTGTACGGAACAGGAGGTTAAAGGTGCTGATTCTCCAAGGAGGGAGATTGCTAGTAAAGCGGCTGGAATGGCGAACCCGAGCACAAGGAGATGAGAAATGAGGTGCGTTTTGGAAACCTTTCCCGATCACACGGTGTACCATCTTCTGGGTTTCTCATGCATGTTTTCGATGTAGGAAAATGCCCTTGAACCTGGAGATTTGGGACCCATGGGATGGGTACCACGCAGTATTACTTTAAAGGGTCTGCGTTTCCTCACCCAACCTCACCAAACCTCTCAGCCCCAAGAGTGTCCACCCTTATGTCTCAATCAGCTGTGGGTCTAGATATGGTCAATCCAGGTGGCATCACAGCCCCTGAACGAATTTTGTAAGAATGTCTCTCTCTTTCACTGTCTTTGTTTCACGGGTTTTTAAAAGTAATTGATTTTTATAATGGGGTTTAGCTGCTTTTCACTGCTGTGTTTATGCCGCTTTACACCCACTTGACTCACTTACAGAGAGATATCAATACATAGGTTTTAAGATTCTTACTAGTCAGATATATTCTTGGGCGGTGAATAGGGGGTGTTGAGTCCAATTCACTGAGCAAGGAGTAGGTCTTGTCTATTACATATTGGGTTTATGGAACGGTATCTGAGCTAATTTGAAACCCTTGTTTTATGCATCACCCCACCTCACCTTTCCCGTTAAGCAGCCATAGTGTGTTTTCTAAACGTGTGACTCTGTTCTGTTTTGTAATTCAGTTCAAGGGTAGCGGTTTTTACATTCCCTCTATAAGTGATATCTTATGATAAGTGTCTTTTTCTGTGTGACTTATTTCACTTAGAATCGTCGTACCTAAATCCACTCATCATGCTGCTACTAGCCTTATGACGTTGATTTCATGGCTGAGTGATATTCCATTGTACATAAGGACCACAGCTTCTTTATCCATTTTTCTCTTTCCTGGGATATTTAAGGTGTAACGAAGTGGAGGTTCTTGTCAACAGAGCAGCCATAAACTTTGGGGTGCCTGTGTCTTGCTGATTTTTAGTTTTCCCAATTTATACGCCCATGAGTGGAAGTGCCCTATGCTCTCTAAGCTGAGTTTTTTACATGTTTCAGGACACACCGCACACTTCTCCAGAGTGGCTGTTGGCAATTTACATCCCGCCCATCAGCGTAGCCAGGCTCCCGTTTCTCCATGGCCTGTCCTGCATTTCTGCTTTTGACACTTTATTCAGCATGGCCCTTTTGACCGAGGGGAAGCGAGACTTCTTTGTAGCGCTGATTTTTCTTTCCAGGTTGCTTGGTTGGCCAAAAAGGGCGGATGCGTTTTTTCCTGAATATATTCAGGAAAAAACGCATCCGCCCTTTTTGGCCAAGGGCATCATTGTCGAGATTTTGCCGCTTTTCCTGTGCTTTAAAGGCGATTCGAATCTCCCTCCTGAAATCTGTTTCCTGCAATTCTGCCTTGCTTTCCAATCCTCTTCGTTGCCTTCCCTCAATATATTTGTGGACGAGAGTTATCATTTATAAGTCTGCAGGTTTGTGAATTGCAGTGCCCCTGAGCTCCATTTTTCAACTCGCTTTCTTGGGAGCTGGCCGCAAAAGCGCAGGATTGTTTTAGGCCCTATTCTGGTCCCGGGCGGCAGGCTGAGCCTGTGGTTAATTCTTCTTCCTGATGGGAAAATAGAGTGACCTGTGCCTGTCCCAACACCTAGAGCTAGTCTCTCATTGGTTCCCCCTCTTCCCGTTCATCCTCAGGACAAATTGCAACTTGTACGGAACAGGAGGTTAAAGGTGCTGATTCTCCAAGGAGGGAGATTGCTAGTAAAGCGGCTGGAATGGCGAACCCGAGCACAAGGAGATGAGAAATGAGGTGCGTTTTGGAAACCTTTCCCGATTACACGGTGTACCATCTTCTGGGTTTCTCATGCATGTTTTCGATATAGGAAAATGCCCTTGAACCTGGAGATTTGGGACCCATGGGATGGGTACCACGCAGTATTACTTTAAAGGGTCTGCGTTTCCTCACCCAACCTCACCAAACCTCTCAGCCCCAAGAGTGTCCACCCTTATGTCTCAATCAGCTGTGGGTCTAGATATGGTCAATCCAGGTGGCATCACAGCCCCTGAACGAATTTTGTAAGAATGTCTCTCTCTTTCACTGTCTTTGTTTCACGGGTTTTTAAAAGTAATTGATTTTTATAATGGGGTTTAGCTGCTTTTCACTGCTGTGTTTATGCCGCTTTACACCCACTTGACTCACTTACAGAGAGATATCAATACATAGGTTTTAAGATTCTTACTAGTCAGATATATTCTTGGGCGGTGAATAGGGGGTGTTGAGTCCAATTCACTGAGCAAGGAGTAGGTCTTGTCTATTACATATTGGGTTTATGGAACGGTATCTGAGCTAATTTGAAACCCTTGTTTTATGCATCACCCCACCTCACCTTTCCCGTTAAGCAGCCATAGTGTGTTTTCTAAACGTGTGACTCTGTTCTGTTTTGTAATTCAGTTCAAGGGTAGCGGTTTTTACATTCCCTCTATAAGTGATATCTTATGATAAGTGTCTTTTTCTGTGTGACTTATTTCACTTAGAATCGTCGTACCTAAATCCACTCATCATGCTGCTACTAGCCTTATGACGTTGATTTCATGGCTGAGTGATATTCCATTGTACATAAGGACCACAGCTTCTTTATCCATTTTTCTCTTTCCTGGGATATTTAAGGTGTAACGAAGTGGAGGTTCTTGTCAACAGAGCAGCCATAAACTTTGGGGTGCCTGTGTCTTGCTGATTTTTAGTTTTCCCAATTTATACGCCCATGAGTGGAAGTGCCCTATGCTCTCTAAGCTGAGTTTTTTACATGTTTCAGGACACACCGCACACTTCTCCAGAGTGGCTGTTGGCAATTTACATCCCGCCCATCAGCGTAGCCAGGCTCCCGTTTCTCCATGGCCTGTCCTGCATTTCTGCTTTTGACACTTTATTCAGCATGGCCCTTTTGACCGAGGGGAAGCGAGACTTCTTTGTAGCGCTGATTTTTCTTTCCAGGTTGCTTGGTTGGCCAAAAAGGGCGGATGCGTTTTTTCCTGAATATATTCAGGAAAAAACGCATCCGCCCTTTTTGGCCAAGGGCATCATTGTCGAGATTTTGCCGCTTTTCCTGTGCTTTAAAGGCGATTCGAATCTCCCTCCTGAAATCTGTTTCCTGCAATTCTGCCTTGCTTTCCAATCCTCTTCGTTGCCTTCCCTCAATATATTTGTGGACGAGAGTTATCATTTATAAGTCTGCAGGTTTGTGAATTGCAGTGCCCCTGAGCTCCATTTTTCAACTCGCTTTCTTGGGAGCTGGCCGCAAAAGCGCAGGATTGTTTTAGGCCCTATTCTGGTCCCGGGCGGCAGGCTGAGCCTGTGGTTAATTCTTCTTCCTGATGGGAAAATAGAGTGACCTGTGCCTGTCCCAACACCTAGAGCTAGTCTCTCATTGGTTCCCCCTCTTCCCGTTCATCCTCAGGACAAATTGCAACTTGTACGGAACAGGAGGTTAAAGGTGCTGATTCTCCAAGGAGGGAGATTGCTAGTAAAGCGGCTGGAATGGCGAACCCGAGCACAAGGAGATGAGAAATGAGGTGCGTTTTGGAAACCTTTCCCGATCACACGGTGTACCATCTTCTGGGTTTCTCATGCATGTTTTCGATGTAGGAAAATGCCCTTGAACCTGGAGATTTGGGACCCATGGGATGGGTACCACGCAGTATTACTTTAAAGGGTCTGCGTTTCCTCACCCAACCTCACCAAACCTCTCAGCCCCAAGAGTGTCCACCCTTATGTCTCAATCAGCTGTGGGTCTAGATATGGTCAATCCAGGTGGCATCACAGCCCCTGAACGAATTTTGTAAGAATGTCTCTCTCTTTCACTGTCTTTGTTTCACGGGTTTTTAAAAGTAATTGATTTTTATAATGGGGTTTAGCTGCTTTTCACTGCTGTGTTTATGCCGCTTTACACCCACTTGACTCACTTACAGAGAGATATCAATACATAGGTTTTAAGATTCTTACTAGTCAGATATATTCTTGGGCGGTGAATAGGGGGTGTTGAGTCCACTTCACTGAGCAAGGAGTAGGTCTTGTCTATTACATATTGGGTTTATGGAACGGTATCTGAGCTAATTTGAAACCCTTGTTTTATGCATCACCCCACCTCACCTTTCCCGTTAAGCAGCCATAGTGTGTTTTCTAAACGTGTGACTCTGTTCTGTTTTGTAATTCAGTTCAAGGGTAGCGGTTTTTACATTCCCTCTATAAGTGATATCTTATGATAAGTGTCTTTTTCTGTGTGACTTATTTCACTTAGAATCGTCGTACCTAAATCCACTCATCATGCTGCTACTAGCCTTATGACGTTGATTTCATGGCTGAGTGATATTCCATTGTACATAAGGACCACAGCTTCTTTATCCATTTTTCTCTTTCCTGGGATATTTAAGGTGTAACGAAGTGGAGGTTCTTGTCAACAGAGCAGCCATAAACTTTGGGGTGCCTGTGTCTTGCTGATTTTTAGTTTTCCCAATTTATACGCCCATGAGTGGAAGTGCCCTATGCTCTCTAAGCTGAGTTTTTTACATGTTTCAGGACACACCGCACACTTCTCCAGAGTGGCTGTTGGCAATTTACATCCCGCCCATCAGCGTAGCCAGGCTCCCGTTTCTCCATGGCCTGTCCTGCATTTCTGCTTTTGACACTTTATTCAGCATGGCCCTTTTGACCGAGGGGAAGCGAGACTTCTTTGTAGCGCTGATTTTTCTTTCCAGGTTGCTTGGTTGGCCAAAAAGGGCGGATGCGTTTTTTCCTGAATATATTCAGGAAAAAACGCATCCGCCCTTTTTGGCCAAGGGCATCATTGTCGAGATTTTGCCGCTTTTCCTGTGCTTTAAAGGCGATTCGAATCTCCCTCCTGAAATCTGTTTCCTGCAATTCTGCCTTGCTTTCCAATCCTCTTCGTTGCCTTCCCTCAATATATTTGTGGACGAGAGTTATCATTTATAAGTCTGCAGGTTTGTGAATTGCAGTGCCCCTGAGCTCCATTTTTCAACTCGCTTTCTTGGGAGCTGGCCGCAAAAGCGCAGGATTGCTTCAGGCCCTATTCTGGTCCCGGTCGGCAGGCTGAGCCTGTGGTTAATTCTTCTTCCTGATGGGAAAATAGAGTGACCTGTGCCTGTCCCAACACCTAGAGCTAGTCTCTCATTGGTTCCCCCTCTTCCCGTTCATCCTCAGGACAAATTGCAACTTGTACGGAACAGGAGGTTAAAGGTGCTGATTCTCCAAGGAGGGAGATTGCTAGTAAAGCGGCTGGAATGGCGAACCCGAGCACAAGGAGATGAGAAATGAGGTGCGTTTTGGAAACCTTTCCCGATCACACGGTGTACCATCTTCTGGGTTTCTCATGCATGTTTTCGATGTAGGAAAATGCCCTTGAACCTGGAGATTTGGGACCCATGGGATGGGTACCACGCAGTATTACTTTAAAGGGTCTGCGTTTCCTCACCCAACCTCACCAAACCTCTCAGCCCCAAGAGTGTCCACCCTTATGTCTCAATCAGCTGTGGGTCTAGATATGGTCAATCCAGGTGGCATCACAGCCCCTGAACGAATTTTGTAAGAATGTCTCTCTCTTTCACTGTCTTTGTTTCACGGGTTTTTAAAAGTAATTGATTTTTATAATGGGGTTTAGCTGCTTTTCACTGCTGTGTTTATGCCGCTTTACACCCACTTGACTCACTTACAGAGAGATATCAATACATAGGTTTTAAGATTCTTACTAGTCAGATATATTCTTGGGCGGTGAATAGGGGGTGTTGAGTCCACTTCACTGAGCAAGGAGTAGGTCTTGTCTATTACATATTGGGTTTATGGAACGGTATCTGAGCTAATTTGAAACCCTTGTTTTATGCATCACCCCACCTCACCTTTCCCGTTAAGCAGCCATAGTGTGTTTTCTAAACGTGTGACTCTGTTCTGTTTTGTAATTCAGTTCAAGGGTAGCGGTTTTTACATTCCCTCTATAAGTGATATCTTATGATAAGTGTCTTTTTCTGTGTGACTTATTTCACTTAGAATCGTCGTACCTAAATCCACTCATCATGCTGCTACTAGCCTTATGACGTTGATTTCATGGCTGAGTGATATTCCATTGTACATAAGGACCACAGCTTCTTTATCCATTTTTCTCTTTCCTGGGATATTTAAGGTGTAACGAAGTGGAGGTTCTTGTCAACAGAGCAGCCATAAACTTTGGGGTGCCTGTGTCTTGCTGATTTTTAGTTTTCCCAATTTATACGCCCATGAGTGGAAGTGCCCTATGCTCTCTAAGCTGAGTTTTTTACATGTTTCAGGACACACCGCACACTTCTCCAGAGTGGCTGTTGGCAATTTACATCCCGCCCATCAGCGTAGCCAGGCTCCCGTTTCTCCATGGCCTGTCCTGCATTTCTGCTTTTGACACTTTATTCAGCATGGCCCTTTTGACCGAGGGGAAGCGAGACTTCTTTGTAGCGCTGATTTTTCTTTCCAGGTTGCTTGGTTGGCCAAAAAGGGCGGATGCGTTTTTTCCTGAATATATTCAGGAAAAAACGCATCCGCCCTTTTTGGCCAAGGGCATCATTGTCGAGATTTTGCCGCTTTTCCTGTGCTTTAAAGGCGATTCGAATCTCCCTCCTGAAATCTGTTTTCTGCAATTCTGCCTTGCTTTCCAATCCTCTTCGTTGCCTTCCCTCAATATATTTGTGGACGAGAGTTATCATTTATCAGTTTGCAGGTTTGTGAATTGCAGTGCCCCTGAGCTCCATTTTTCAACTCGCTTTCTTGGGAGCTGGCCGCAAAAGCGCAGGATTGTTTTAGGCCCTATTCTGGTCCCGGGCGGCCGGCTGAGCCTGTGGTTAATTCTTCTTCCTGATGGGAAAATAGAGTGACCTGTGCCTGTCCCAACACCTAGAGCTAGTCTCTCATTGGTTCCCCCTCTTCCCGTTCATCCTCAGGACAAATTGCAACTTGTACGGAACAGGAGGTTAAAGGTGCTGATTCTCCAAGGAGGGAGATTGCTAGTAAAGCGGCTGGAATGGCGAACCCGAGCACAAGGAGATGAGAAATGAGGTGCGTTTTGGAAACCTTTCCCGATCACACGGTGTACCATTTTCTGGGTTTCTCATGCATGTTTTCGATGTAGGAAAATGCCCTTGAACCTGGAGATTTGGGACCCATGGGATGGGTACCACGCAGTATTACTTTAAAGGGTCTGCGTTTCCTCACCCAACCTCACCAAACCTCTCAGCCCCAAGAGTGTCCACCCTTATGTCTCAATCAGCTGTGGGTCTAGATATGGTTAATCCAGGTGGCATCACAGCCCCTGAACGAATTTTGTAAGAATGTCTCTCTCTTTCACTGTCTTTGTTTCACGGGTTTTTAAAAGTAATTGATTTTTATAATGGGGTTTAGCTGCTTTTCACTGCTGTGTTTATGCCGCTTTACACCCACTTGACTCACTTACAGAGAGATATCAATACATAGGTTTTAAGATTCTTACTAGTCAGATATATTCTTGGGCGGTGAATAGGGGGTGTTGAGTCCACTTCACTGAGCAAGGAGTAGGTCTTGTCTATTACATATTGGGTTTATGGAACGGTATCTGAGCTAATTTGAAACCCTTGTTTTATGCATCACCCCACCTCACCTTTCCCGTTAAGCAGCCATAGTGTGTTTTCTAAACGTGTGACTCTGTTCTGTTTTGTAATTCAGTTCAAGGGTAGCGGTTTTTACATTCCCTCTATAAGTGATATCTTATGATAAGTGTCTTTTTCTGTGTGACTTATTTCACTTAGAATCGTCGTACCTAAATCCACTCATCATGCTGCTACTAGCCTTATGACGTTGATTTCATGGCTGAGTGATATTCCATTGTACATAAGGACCACAGCTTCTTTATCCATTTTTCTCTTTCCTGGGATATTTAAGGTGTAACGAAGTGGAGGTTCTTGTCAACAGAGCAGCCATAAACTTTGGGGTGCCTGTGTCTTGCTGATTTTTAGTTTTCCCAATTTATACGCCCATGAGTGGAAGTGCCCTATGCTCTCTAAGCTGAGTTTTTTACATGTTTCAGGACACACCGCACACTTCTCCAGAGTGGCTGTTGGCAATTTACATCCCGCCCATCAGCGTAGCCAGGCTCCCGTTTCTCCATGGCCTGTCCTGCATTTCTGCTTTTGACACTTTATTCAGCATGGCCCTTTTGACCGAGGGGAAGCGAGACTTCTTTGTAGCGCTGATTTTTCTTTCCAGGTTGCTTGGTTGGCCAAAAAGGGCGGATGCGTTTTTTCCTGAATATATTCAGGAAAAAACGCATCCGCCCTTTTTGGCCAAGGGCATCATTGTCGAGATTTTGCCGCTTTTCCTGTGCTTTAAAGGCGATTCGAATCTCCCTCCTGAAATCTGTTTTCTGCAATTCTGCCTTGCTTTCCAATCCTCTTCGTTGCCTTCCCTCAATATATTTGTGGACGAGAGTTATCATTTATCAGTTTGCAGGTTTGTGAATTGCAGTGCCCCTGAGCTCCATTTTTCAACTCGCTTTCTTGGGAGCTGGCCGCAAAAGCGCAGGATTGTTTTAGGCCCTATTCTGGTCCCGGGCGGCCGGCTGAGCCTGTGGTTAATTCTTCTTCCTGATGGGAAAATAGAGTGACCTGTGCCTGTCCCAACACCTAGAGCTAGTCTCTCATTGGTTCCCCCTCTTCCCGTTCATCCTCAGGACAAATTGCAACTTGTACGGAACAGGAGGTTAAAGGTGCTGATTCTCCAAGGAGGGAGATTGCTAGTAAAGCGGCTGGAATGGCGAACCCGAGCACAAGGAGATGAGAAATGAGGTGCGTTTTGGAAACCTTTCCCGATCACACGGTGTACCATTTTCTGGGTTTCTCATGCATGTTTTCGATGTAGGAAAATGCCCTTGAACCTGGAGATTTGGGACCCATGGGATGGGTACCACGCAGTATTACTTTAAAGGGTCTGCGTTTCCTCACCCAACCTCACCAAACCTCTCAGCCCCAAGAGTGTCCACCCTTATGTCTCAATCAGCTGTGGGTCTAGATATGGTTAATCCAGGTGGCATCACAGCCCCTGAACGAATTTTGTAAGAATGTCTCTCTCTTTCACTGTCTTTGTTTCACGGGTTTTTAAAAGTAATTGATTTTTATAATGGGGTTTAGCTGCTTTTCACTGCTGTGTTTATGCCGCTTTACACCCACTTGACTCACTTACAGAGAGATATCAATACATAGGTTTTAAGATTCTTACTAGTCAGATATATTCTTGGGCGGTGAATAGGGGGTGTTGAGTCCACTTCACTGAGCAAGGAGTAGGTCTTGTCTATTACATATTGGGTTTATGGAACGGTATCTGAGCTAATTTGAAACCCTTGTTTTATGCATCACCCCACCTCACCTTTCCCGTTAAGCAGCCATAGTGTGTTTTCTAAACGTGTGACTCTGTTCTGTTTTGTAATTCAGTTCAAGGGTAGCGGTTTTTACATTCCCTCTATAAGTGATATCTTATGATAAGTGTCTTTTTCTGTGTGACTTATTTCACTTAGAATCGTCGTACCTAAATCCACTCATCATGCTGCTACTAGCCTTATGACGTTGATTTCATGGCTGAGTGATATTCCATTGTACATAAGGACCACAGCTTCTTTATCCATTTTTCTCTTTCCTGGGATATTTAAGGTGTAACGAAGTGGAGGTTCTTGTCAACAGAGCAGCCATAAACTTTGGGGTGCCTGTGTCTTGCTGATTTTTAGTTTTCCCAATTTATACGCCCATGAGTGGAAGTGCCCTATGCTCTCTAAGCTGAGTTTTTTACATGTTTCAGGACACACCGCACACTTCTCCAGAGTGGCTGTTGGCAATTTACATCCCGCCCATCAGCGTAGCCAGGCTCCCGTTTCTCCATGGCCTGTCCTGCATTTCTGCTTTTGACACTTTATTCAGCATGGCCCTTTTGACCGAGGGGAAGCGAGACTTCTTTGTAGCGCTGATTTTTCTTTCCAGGTTGCTTGGTTGGCCAAAAAGGGCGGATGCGTTTTTTCCTGAATATATTCAGGAAAAAACGCATCCGCCCTTTTTGGCCAAGGGCATCATTGTCGAGATTTTGCCGCTTTTCCTGTGCTTTAAAGGCGATTCGAATCTCCCTCCTGAAATCTGTTTTCTGCAATTCTGCCTTGCTTTCCAATCCTCTTCGTTGCCTTCCCTCAATATATTTGTGGACGAGAGTTATCATTTATCAGTTTGCAGGTTTGTGAATTGCAGTGCCCCTGAGCTCCATTTTTCAACTCGCTTTCTTGGGAGCTGGCCGCAAAAGCGCAGGATTGTTTTAGGCCCTATTCTGGTCCCGGGCGGCCGGCTGAGCCTGTGGTTAATTCTTCTTCCTGATGGGAAAATAGAGTGACCTGTGCCTGTCCCAACACCTAGAGCTAGTCTCTCATTGGTTCCCCCTCTTCCCGTTCATCCTCAGGACAAATTGCAACTTGTACAGAACAGGAGGTTAAAGGTGCTGATTCTCCAAGGAGGGAGATTGCTAGTAAAGCGGCTGGAATGGCGAACCCGAGCACAAGGAGATGAGAAATGAGGTGCGTTTTGGAAACATTTCCCGATCACACGGTGTACCATCTTCTGGGTTTCTCATGCATGTTTTCGATGTAGGAAAATGCCCTTGAACCTGGAGATTTGGGACCCATGGGATGGGTACCACGCAGTATTACTTTAAAGGGTCTGCGTTTCCTCACCCAACCTCACCAAACCTCTCAGCCCCAAGAGTGTCCACCCTTATGTCTCAATCAGCTGTGGGTCTAGATATGGTCAATCCAGGTGGCATCACAGCCCCTGAACGAATTTTGTAAGAATGTCTCTCTCTTTCACTGTCTTTGTTTCACGGGTTTTTAAAAGTAATTGATTTTTATAATGGGGTTTAGCTGCTTTTCACTGCTGTGTTTATGCCGCTTTACACCCACTTGACTCACTTACAGAGAGATATCAATACATAGGTTTTAAGATTCTTACTAGTCAGATATAT